>NC_060142.1:7257576-7321659 GCF_021461385.2 Schistocerca piceifrons
TTCATAGCGCCGCATTTTCGGTGTTTATTCGTCAATGTTAGGGAGCGAGGGATGCAGTAAACGAGTAATGTTGCATCGGGAAGGTGAATCACGTATCCCAAAAGGTAATCCTGTCGTTTCCATAGATACGTTACTCGATTCAGAAGGAGAAGTCATAGAACCCATAGTATTACATAGAGACGCGAATTCTGAGTTAATTCGTGAATGTGAGGGGGCGAGGGATGCAGTAAAGAAGGAATAGTGCCATCGGAAAGGAGATACTCGTATCCCATAAGTAAATCCTGTCGTTTCCATAGAAACGTTACTCGAGTAGAAGGAGAAGTCATAGAACCCATAACCATTTCGTAGCGACGCTATTTCTGTGTTAATTCCTCAATGTGAAGGTGCGAGGGATGCAGTAAAAAAGTAATAGTGCATCGGAAAGGGCTAGTCGTATCCCAAAAGAAAATCCTGTCGTTTCACTAGAAACATTACTCGGTTCAGAAGGAGAAGACATGTTAACAATAGTATTTCATACGGACGCAATATCTGTGTCAATTCGTCAATGTGAGGGAGCATGGGATGCAGTAAAGAATGAATAGTGCATCGAAAGGAGATACTCGTATCCCAAAAGAAAATCCTGTCGTTTCCATAGAAACGTTACTCGATTTAGAAGGAGAAGTCATTGAACCCAATTGTATTTCATAGCGCCGCAATTTCTGTGTTAATTCGTCAATGTTAGGGAGCGAGGGATGCAGTAAAGAACGAATTGTGCATCGGAAAGGAGATACTCGTCTCCCAAAAGAAAATCCTGTCGTTTCCATAGTGACGTTACTCGATTTAGAAGGAGAAGTCATAGAACACATAGTATTTCATAGCGACCCAAGTTGTGTGTTTAATTCGTCAAACTGAAGGAGCGAGGGATGCAGTAAAGGAGGATTACTGCATCGGAAAGGAGATACTCGTATCCCGAAAGAAAATCCTTTCGTTTTCATAGAAACGGTACTCGATTTAGAAGGAGATGTCATAGCACCCATACTATTTCATAGCAACGAAATTTCTGTGTTAATTCCCCATTGTGAGAGTGCGAGAGATGCTGTTAAGACGGAATAGTGCATCGGAAAGGGGATAGTCGTATCCCAAAAGAAAATCGTGTCGTTTCACTAGAAAGGTATCTCGATTTAGAAGGAGAGGTCATATAAACCATAGTATTTCATAGCGACGCAGTTTATGTGTTAATTCGTCAATGTGAGGGCTGCGAGGGTTGCAGTAAAGAACGAATAGTGCATCGGAAAAAATAAAATGGCTCTGAGCACTATGGGACTTAACATCTATGGTCATCAGTCCCCTAGAACTTAGTACTACTTAAACCTAACAAACCTAAGGACATCACACAACACCCAGGCAACACGAGGCAGAGAAAATCCCTGACCCCTCAGGCAATCGAACCCAGGAACCCGGCGTGGGAAGCGAGAACGCTACCGCAAGACCACGAGGTGAGCGCTGCAGCGGAAAGGAGATACTAGTATCAAAAAAGAAAATCCTGTCGTTTCCATAGAAACGAGACTCGATCGAGCAGGAGAAGTCATGGAACCCATAGTATTTCATAGCGATGCAATTTCAGTGTTAATTCGTCAAAGTGAGAGAGCGAGGGAAGCAGTAAAGAAGGAATAGTGCATCGGAATGGAGATACTCGTATACCAAAAGAAAATCCTGCCGTTTCCATAGAAACGTTACTCGATTTAGAAGGACAAGTCATAGAACCCATAGCATTTCATAGCGAAGCAATTTCTGTGTTAATACGTCAATGTGAGGCAGCGAGGCATGCAGTAAAAAAATAATAGTGCATCGGAAAGGAGATACTCGTCTCTCAAAAGAAAATCCTGTCGCTTCCATTGAAACGTGACTCGATTTAGAAGAAGAAGTCATAGAACTCATACTATTTCATAGCGACGCAATTTCTGTGTGAATTCGTCAATGTGAGGGAGCGAGGGTTGCATTAAAGAACGAATAGTTCATCGGAAAGGAGATACTAGTATCCCAAAAGAAAATCCTGTCGTTTCCATAGAAACGAGACTCAATTTAGCAGGAAAAGTCATAGAAAACATAGTATTTCACTGCGACGCAATTTCTGTGTTAATTCGTCAATGTGAGGGAGCGAATGATGCAGTAAAGAAGGAATAGAGCATCGGAAAGGAGATACTCGTATCCCAAAAGAAAATCCTGTCGTTTCACTAGAAACATTACTCGATTTAGAAGGAGAAGTCATTTAAACCATAGTATTTCATAGGGACGCAATTTCTGTTTTAATTCGACAATGTGAGGGAGCGAGGGATGCAGTAAATAAGGAATAGTGCATCGGAAAGGAGATATTCGTATCCCAAAAGAAAATCCTGTCGTTTCCACAGAAACGTTACTCGATTTAGAAGAAGAAGTCATAGAACCCATAGTATTTCATAGCGCCGCATTTTCGGTGTTTATTCGTCAATGTTAGGGAGCGAGGGATGCAGTAAACGAGTAATGTTGCATCGGGAAGGTGAATCACGTATCCCAAAAGGTAATCCTGTCGTTTCCATAGATACGTTACTCGATTCAGAAGGAGAAGTCATAGAACCCATAGTATTACATAGAGACGCGAATTCTGAGTTAATTCGTGAATGTGAGGGGGCGAGGGATGCAGTAAAGAAGGAATAGTGCATCGGAAAGGAGATACTCGTATCCCATAAGTAAATCCTGTCGTTTCCATAGAAACGTTACTCGAGTAGAAGGAGAAGTCATAGAACCCATACCATTTCGTAGCGACGCTATTTCTGTGTTAATTCCTCAATGTGAAGGTGCGAGGGATGCAGTAAAAAAGTAATAGTGCATCGGAAAGGGGCTAGTCGTATCCCAAAAGAAAATCCTGTCGTTTCACTAGAAACATTACTCGGTTCAGAAGGAGAAGACATGTTAACAATAGTATTTCATACGGACGCAATATCTGTGTCAATTCGTCAATGTGAGGGAGCATGGGATGCAGTAAAGAATGAATAGTGCATCGGAAAGGAGATACTCGTATCCCAAAAGAAAATCCTGTCGTTTCCATAGAAACGTTACTCGATTTAGAAGGAGAAGTCATTGAACCCAATTGTATTTCATAGCGCCGCAATTTCTGTGTTAATTCGTCAATGTTAGGGAGCGAGGGATGCAGTAAAGAACGAATTGTGCATCGGAAAGGAGATACTCGTCTCCCAAAAGAAAATCCTGTCGTTTCCATAGTGACGTTACTCGATTTAGAAGGAGAAGTCATAGAACACATAGTATTTCATAGCGACCCAAGTTGTGTGTTAATTCGTCAAACTGAAGGAGCGAGGGATGCAGTAAAGGAGGATTACTGCATCGGAAAGGAGATACTCGTATCCCGAAAGAAAATCCTTTCGTTTTCATAGAAACGGTACTCGATTTAGAAGGAGATGTCATAGCACCCATACTATTTCATAGCAACGAAATTTCTGTGTTAATTCCCCATTGTGAGAGTGCGAGAGATGCTGTTAAGACGGAATAGTGCATCGGAAAGGGGATAGTCGTATCCCAAAAGAAAATCGTGTCGTTTCACTAGAAAGGTATCTCGATTTAGAAGGAGAGGTCATATAAACCATAGTATTTCATAGCGACGCAGTTTATGTGTTAATTCGTCAATGTGAGGGCTGCGAGGGTTGCAGTAAAGAACGAATAGTGCATCGGAAAAAATAAAATGGCTCTGAGCACTATGGGACTTAACATCTATGGTCATCAGTCCCCTAGAACTTAGAACTACTTAAACCTAACAAACCTAAGGACATCACACAACACCCAGGCAACACGAGGCAGAGAAAATCCCTGACCCCTCAGGCAATCGAACCCAGGAACCCGGGCGTGGGAAGCGAGAACGCTACCGCAAGACCACGAGGTGAGCGCTGCAGCGGAAAGGAGATACTAGTATCAAAAAAGAAAATCCTGTCGTTTCCATAGAAACGAGACTCGATCGAGCAGGAGAAGTCATGGAACCCATAGTATTTCATAGCGATGCAATTTCAGTGTTAATTCGTCAAAGTGAGAGAGCGAGGGAAGCAGTAAAGAAGGAATAGTGCATCGGAATGGAGATACTCGTATACCAAAAGAAAATCCTGCCGTTTCCATAGAAACGTTACTCGATTTAGAAGGACAAGTCATAGAACCCATAGCATTTCATAGCGAAGCAATTTCTGTGTTAATACGTCAATGTGAGGCAGCGAGGCATGCAGTAAAAAAATAATAGTGCATCGGAAAGGAGATACTCGTCTCTCAAAAGAAAATCCTGTCGCTTCCATTGAAACGTGACTCGATTTAGAAGAAGAAGTCATAGAACTCATACTATTTCATAGCGACGCAATTTCTGTGTGAATTCGTCAATGTGAGGGAGCGAGGGTTGCATTAAAGAACGAATAGTTCATCGGAAAGGAGATACTAGTATCCCAAAAGAAAATCCTGTCGTTTCCATAGAAACGAGACTCAATTTAGCAGGAAAAGTCATAGAAAACATAGTATTTCACTGCGACGCAATTTCTGTGTTAATTCGTCAATGTGAGGGAGCGAATGATGCAGTAAAGAAGGAATAGTGCATCGGAAAGGAGATACTCGTATCCCAAATGAAAATCCTGTCGTTTCCATAGAAACGAGACTCGATTCAGAAGGAGAAGTCATAGAACCCATAGCATTTCATAGCGACGATATTTCTGTGTTAATTCGTCAATGTTAGGCTGCGAGGGAGGCAGTAAAAAAGGAATAGTCATCGGAAAGGAGATACTCGTATCCCAAAAGAAATTTCTGTCGGTTCCATAGAAGCGTTACTCGATTTAGAAGGAAAAGTCATACAACCCATAGAATTTCATGGCGACGCCATCTCTGTGTTAATTCGTCAATGTGAGGGAGCATGGGATATAGTAAAGATGGATTAGTAACTCGGAAAGGAGATACTCGTATCCCAAAGAAAATCCTTTCGTTTCCATTGAAACGAGACTCGATTCAGAAGTAGAAGTCATAGAACACATAGTATTTCATAGCGATGCAATTTCTGTGTTAATTCTTCAATGTGAGGGAGCGAGAGATGCAGTAAAGAAAGAATGGTGCATCGGAAAAGAGATACTCGTATCCCAAAAGATTATCCTGACCTTTCCATTGAAACGAGACTCGATTTAGAAGGAGAAGTCATTGAACCCATAGTGTTTCATAGCGCCGCAGTTTCTGTGTTAAGTCGTCAATGTGAGGAAGCGAGGGTTGCAGCAAAAAACCAATAGAGCTTCGGTAAAGAGATACTCGTATCCTAAAAGAAAATCCTGTCGTTTCCAAAGAAACAAGACTCCATTTGGCAGGAGCAGACATTGAACACATAGTTTTATCATAGCGACGCAATTTCTGAGTTGATTCGTCAAGGTGAGGGAGGGAGGGATGCAGTAAAGAAGGAATAGTGCATCGGAAAGGATATACACGTATCCCAAATGAAAATCCTGTCGTTTCCATAGAAACGAGACTCGATTCAGAAGGAGAAGTCATAGAACCCAAAGTATTTCATAGCGACGCAATTTCTATGTTAATTCGTCAATGTGAGGGAGCGAGGGTAGCAGAAATGAGCGAATAGTGCACCGGAAAGGAGATACTCGTATCCCAAAAGAAATCCCTGCCGTTGCTCGGTTTAGATGGAGAAGTAATAGAACCCATAGTATTTCATAGCGACGCAAGTTCATTGTTAAATCGTCAATGTGAGGGAGCGAGGGTTGCAGTAAGGAACGAATAGTGCATTGGAAACCAGATACACGCATCCCAAAAGAAAATTCTGTCGTTTCCACAGAACCGAGACACGATTTAGCAGGAGAAGTCATAGAACCTATAGTATTTCATAGCGGTACAATTTCTGTGTTAATTCGTCAATGTGAGGGAGCGAGGGATGCAGTAAAGAACGAATAGTGCATCGGAAAAGAGATACTCGTATCCCAAAATAAAATCCTGTCGTTTCCATAGAAACGAGACTCGATTTAGAAAGAGATGTCATAGAACCCACAGTATTTCATAGTGACGCAATTTCTGTGTCAATTCGTCAATGTGAATTGCGTGGGATGCAGTAATGAACGAATAGTGCATCAGAAAGGAGATGCTCGTATCCCAAAAGAAAATCCTGTCGTTTCCATAGAAACGAGCCTCGATTTAGCAGGAGAAGTCATAGAACCAATTGTATGTCATATCGACGTAATTTCTGTGTTAATTCGTCAATGTGAGGGAGCGAGGGATTCAGTAAAGGAGGAATAGTGCATCATTAAGGAGATAGTCGTATCCCAAAAGAAAACCCCGTTGTTTCCATAGAAACGTCACTCGATTTATAAGGAGAAGTCATAGAACACATAGTATTTCATAACGACGCTATTTTTGTGTTTATTCGTCAATTTGAGGGTGCGAAGGTTGCAGTAAAGAACGAATAGTGCATTGGAAACCAGATACTCGCATCCCAAAAGAAAATCCTGTCGTTTCCACAGAGACGAGACTCGATTCAGAAGGAGAAGTCATAGAACACATAGTATTTCATAGCGATGCAATTTCGGTGTTTATTCTTCAATGTGAGGGAGCGAGAGATGCAGTAAAGAAAGAATGGTGCATCGGAAAAGAGTTACTCGTATCCCAAAAGATTATCCTGACCTTTCCTTTGAAACGAGACTCCATTTAGAAGGAGAAGTCATTGAACCCATAGTATTTCATATCGACGCAGTTTCTGTGTTAAATCGTCAACGTGAGGAAGCGAGGGTTGCAGCAAAAAACGAATAGAGCATCGGTAAAGAGATATTCGTATCCTAAAAGAAAATGCTGTCGTCTCCATAGAAACGTGACTCCATTTAACAGGAGAAAACATAGAACCCATAGTATTATCATAGCGACGCAATTTCTGAGTTAATTCGTCAATGTGAGGGAGGGAGGGATGCAGTAAAGAAGGAATAGTGCATCGGAAAGGAGATACACGTATCGCAATTGAAAATCCTGTCGTTTCCATAGAAACGAGACTCGATTCAGAAGGAGAAGTCATAGAACCCACAGTATTTCATAGCGACGCAATTTCTGTGTTAATTCGTCAATGTGAGGGAGCGAGGGTTGCAGAAATGAACGAATAGTGCACCGGAAAGGAGATACTCGTATCCCATAAGAAAATCCTGTCGTTTCCATAGAAACTAGACTCGATTTAGCAAGAGAAGTCATAGAACCCATAGTATTTCATAGTGACGCAATTTCTGTGTTAATTCGTCAATGTGAATGGCGTGGGATGCAGTAATGAACGAATAGTGCATCAGAAAGGAGATGCTCGTATCCCAAAAGAAAATCCTGTCGTTTCCATAGAAACGAGCCTCGATTTAGCAGGAGAAGTCATAGAACCAATTGTATGTCATATCGACGTAATTTCTGTGTTAATTCGTCAATGTGAGGGAGCGAGGGATTCAGTAAAGGAGGAATAGTGCATCGGTAAGGAGATAGTCGTATCCCAAAAGAAAACCCCGTTGTTTCCATAGAAACGTCACTCGATTTAGCAGGAGAAGTCATAGAACCAATAGTATTACATAGCGACGCAATTTCTGTCTTAATTCGTCAATGTGAGGGAGCGAGGGTTGCAGTAAGGAACGAATAGTGCATTGCAAACCAGATACACGCATCCCAAAAGAAAATTCAGTCGTTTCCACAGAACCGAGACACGATTTAGCAGGAGAATTCATAGAACCTATAGTATTTCATAGCGACACATTTTCTGTGTTAATTCGTCAATGTGAGGGAGCGAGGGATGCAGTAAAGAACGAATAGTGCATCGGAAAAGAGATACTCGTATCCCAAAAGAAAATCCTGTCGTTTCCATAGAAACTAGACTCGATTTAGCAAGAGAAGTCATAGAACCCATAGTATGTCATAGTGACGCAATTTCTGTGTCAATTCGTCAATGTGAATGGCGTGGGATGCAGTAATGAACGAATAGTGCATCAGAAAGGAGATGCTCGTATCCCAAAAGAAAATCCTGTCGTTTCCATAGAAACGAGCCTCGATTTAGCAGGAGAAGTCATAGAACCAATTGTATGTCATATCGACGCAATTTCTGTGTTATTCGTCAATGTGAGGGTGCGAAGGTTGCACTAAAGAACGAATAGTGCATCGGAAAGGAGTTACTCGTGTAGCAAAAGAAAATCCTGTCGTTTCCATAGAAACGAGAATCGATTTAGCAGGATAAGTCATAGAACCCATAGTACTTCATAGCAACCCTATTTTTGTGTTAATTCCTCAATGGAGGGTGCGAAGGTTGCAGTAAAGAACGAATAGTGTATCGCAATGGAGATACTCGTATCCCAAAAGAAAATTCTGTCGGTTCCATAGAAGCGTTACTCGATTTAGAAGGAAAAGTCATACATCCCATAGTATTTCATGGCAACGCCAACTCTGTGTTAATTCGTCAATGTGAGGGAGCATGGGATATAGTAAAGATGGATTAGTAACTCGGAAAGGAGATACTCGTATCCCAAAGAAAATCCTTTCGTTTCCATTGAAGCGAGACTCGATTCAGAAGTAGAAGTCGTAGAACACATAGTATTTCATAGCGATGCAATTTCTGTGTTAATTCTACAATGTGAGGGAGCGAGAGATGCAGTAAAGGAAGAACGGTGCATTGGAAAAGAGATACTCGTATCCCAAAAGATTATCCTGACCTTTCCATTGAAACGAGACTCGATTTAGGAGGAGAAGTCATTGAACCCATAGTATTTCACAGCGACGCAGTTTCTGTGTTAAATCGTCAATGTGAGGAAGCGAGGGTTGCAGCAAAAAACGAATAGAGCATCGTTAAAGAGATACTCGTATCCTAAAAGAAAATCCTGTCGTTTCCATAGAAACAAGACTCCATTTAGCAGGAGAAAACATAGAACCCATAGTATTATCATAGCGACGCAATTTCTGAGTTGAATCGTCAAGGTGAGGGAGGGAGGGATGCAGTAAAGAAGGAATAGTGCATCGGAAAGGAGATACACGTATCCCAAATGAAAATCCTGTCGTTTCCATAGAAACGAGAGTCGATTCAGAAGGAGAAGTCATAGAACCCATAGTATTTCACAGCGACGCAATTTCTGTGTTAATTCGTCAATGTGAGGGAGCGAGGGTAGCAGAAATGAGTGAATAGTGCACCGGAAAGGAGATACTCGTATCCCAAAAGAAAATTCTGTCGTATCTATAGAAACGGTACTCGTTTTAGCAGCAGAAGTCATAGAACCCATAGTATTTCATAGCGACGCAATTTCTGTGTTGATTTGTGAATGTGAGGGAGCGAGGGATGCGGTAAAGAAGGAAGTAAAGAAGGAATTGTGCATCGGAAAGGAGATACTCGTATCCCAAAAGATATCCCTGTCGTCTCCATAGAAACGTTGCTCGGTTTAGATGGAGAAGTAATAGAACCCATAGTATTTCATAGCGACGCTATTTCATTGTTAAATCGTCAATGTGAGGGAGCGAGGGTAGCAGTAAAGAACGAATAGTCCATCGGAAAGGAGACACTCGTATCCCAAAAGAAAATGCTGTCGTTTCCACAGAAACGAGACTCGATTTAGCAGGAGAAGTCATAGAACCAATAGTATTTCATAGCGACGCAATTTCTGTCTTAATTCGTCAATGTGAGGGAGCGAGGGTTGCAGTAAGGAACGAATAGTGCATTGCAAACCAGATACACGCATCCCAAAAGAAAATTCTGTCGTTTCCACAGAACCGAGACACGATTTAGCAGGAGAAGTCATAGAACCTATAGTATTTCATAGCGACACATTTTCTGTGTTAATTCGTCAATGTGAGGGAGCGAGGGATGCAGTAAAGAACGAATAGTGCATCGGAAAAGAGATACTCGTATCCCAAAAGAAAATCCTGTCGTTTCCATAGAAACTAGACTCGATTTAGCAAGAGAAGTCATAGAACCCATAGTATTTCATAGTGACGCAATTTCTGTGTCAATTCGTCAATGTGAGGGAGCGAGGGATTCAGTAAAGGAGAAATAGTGCATCGGTAAGGAGATAGTCGTATCCCAAAAGAAAACCCCGTTGTTTCCATAGAAACGTCACTCGATTTATAAGGAGAAGTCATAGAACACATAGTATTTCATAACGACGCTATTTTTGTGTTAATTCGTCAATGTGCGGGAGCGAGGGTTGCAGTAAGGAACGAATAGTGCATTGGAAACCAGATACTCGCATCCCAAAAGAAAATCCTGTCGTTTCCACAGAAACGAGACACGATTTAGCAGGAGAAGTCATAGAACCTATAGTATTTCATAGCGACACAATTTCTGTGTAATTCGTCAATGTCAGGCTGCGAGGGATGCAGTAAAAAAGGAATAGTCATCGGAAAGGAGATAATCGTGTCCCAAAAGAAAATTCTGTCGGTTCCATAGAAGCGTTACTCGATTTAGAAGGAAAAGTCATACAACCCATAGTATTTCATGGCGACGCCATCTCTGTGTTAATTCGTCAATGTAAGGGAGCAAGGGATATACGTAGTAAAGATGGATTAGTAACTCGGAAAGGAGATACTCGTATCCCAAAAGAAAATCCTTTCGTTTCCATTGAAACGAGACTCGATTCAGAAGGAGAAGTCATAGAACACATAGTATTTCATAGCGATGCAATTTCTGTGTTAATTCTTCAATGTGAGGGAGCGAGAGATGCAGTAAAGAAAGAACGGTGCATCGGAAAAGAGATACTCGTATCCCAAAAGATTATCCTGACCTTTCCATTGAAACGAGACTCGATTTAGAAGGAGAAGTCATTGAACCCATAGTATTTCATATCGACGCAGTTTCTGTGTTAAGCCGGCCGAAGTGGCCGTGCGGTTAAGGGCGCTGCAGTCTGGAACCGCAAGACCGCTACGGTCGCAGGTTCGAATCCTGCCTCGGGCATGGATGTTTGTGATGTGCTTAGGTTAGTTAGGTTTAACTAGTTCTAAGTTCTAGGGGACTAATGACCTCAGCAGTTGAGTCCCATAGTGCTCAGAACCATTTGAAGCAATTTTTCTGTGTTAAATCGTTAACGTGAGGAAGCGAGGGTTGCAGCAAAAAACGAATAGAGCATCGGTAAAGAGATACTCGTATCCTAAAAGAAAATCCTGTCGTCTCCATAGAAATGAGACTCCATTTAACAGGAGAAAACATAGAACCCATAGTTTTATCATAGCGACGCAATTTCTGAGTTAATTCGTAAATGTGATGGAGGGAGCGATGCAGTAAAGAAGGAATAGTGCATCGGAAAGGACATACACGTATCCCTATTGAAAATCCTGTCGTTTCCATAGAAACGAGACTCGATTCAGAAGGAGAAGTCATAGAACCCATAGTAATTCATAGCGACGCAATTTCTGTGTTAATTCGTCAATGTGAGGGAGCAAGAATTGCAGAAATGAAAGAATAGTGCACCGGAAAGGAGATACTCGTATCCCAAAAGAAAATCCTGTCGTATCCATAGAAACGATACTCGTTGTAGCAGCAGAAGTCATAGAACCCATAGTATTTCATAGCGACGCAATTTCTGTGTTAATTCGTCAATGTGAGGGAGCGAGGTATGCGGTAAAGAAGGAATTGTGCATCGGAAAGGAGATACTCGTATCCCAAAAGAAAACCCTGTCGTCTCCATAGAAACGTTGCCCGGTTTAGATGAAGAAGTAATAGAACCCATAGTATTTCATAGCGACGCAATTTCATTGTTAAATCGTCAATGTGAGGGAGCGAGGGTAGCAGTATAGAACGAATAGTCCATCGGAAAGGAGACACTCGTATCCCAAAAGAAAATCCTGTCGTTTCCATAGAAACGAGACTCGATTTAGCAGGAGAAGTCATAGAAGTAATAGTGTGTCATAGCGACGCAATTTCTGTCTTAATTCGTCAATGTGCGGAAGCGAGGGTTGCAGTAAGGAACGAATAGTGCATTGGAAACCAGATACTCGCATCCCAAAAGAAAATCCTGTCGTTTCCACTGAAACGAGACACGATTTAGCAGGAGAAGTCATAGAACCTATAGTATTTCATAGCGACACAATTTCTGTGTTAATTCGTCAATGTGAGGGAGCGAGGGGTGCAGTAAAGAACGAATAGTGCATCGGAAAAGAGATACTCGTATGCCAAAAGAATATCCTGTCGTTTCCATAGAAACGAGACTCGATTTAGCAAGAGAAGTCATAGAACCCATAGTATTTCATAGTGACGCAATTTCTGTGTCAATTCGTTAATGTGAAGGGCGTGGGATGCAGTAATGAACGAATAGTGCATCGGAAAGGAGATGCTCGTATCCCAAAAAAAATCCTGTCGTTTCCATAGAAACGAGCCTCCATTTAGCAGGAGAAGTCATAGAACCAATTGTATGTCATATCGACGCAATTTCTGTTTTAATTCGTCAATGTGAGGGTGCGAGGGTTCCAGTAAAGAACGAATAGTGCATCGGAAAGGAGTTACTCGTGTCCCAAAAGAAAATCCTGTCGTTTCCATACAACGAAGACTCGATTTAGCTGGAGAAGTCATAGAAACCTTAGTATTTCATAACGACGCAATTTCTGTGTTAATTCCTCAATGTGAGGGTGCGAGGGTTGGAGTAAAGAACGAATAGTGCATCGTAGAGGAGATACACGTATACCAAAACTAAATCCTGTCGTTTCCATAGAAACGTGATTCGATTTAGAAGGAAAAGTCATAGAACCCATAGTATTTCATAGCGACGCAATTTCAGTGTTAATTCCTCAATGTGAGGGTGCGAGGGTTGGAGTAAAGAACGAATAGTGCATCGTAGAGGAGATACACGTATACCAAAACTAAATCCTGTCGTTTCCATAGAAACGTGATTCGATTTAGAAGGAGAAGTCATAGAACCCATAGTATTTCATAGCGACGCAATTTCTGATTTAATTCCTCAATTTGAGGGTGCGAGGGTTGGAGTAAAGAACGAATAGTGCATCGTAGAGGAGATACACGTATACCAAAACTAAATCCTGTCGTTTCCATAGAAACGTGATTCGATTTAGAAGGAGAAGTCATAGAACCCATAGTATTTCATAGCGACGCAATTTCTGTGTTAATTCCTCAATGTGAGGGTGCGAGGGTTGGAGTAAAGAACGAATAGTGCATCGTAGAGGAGATACACGTATACCAAAACTAAATCCTGTCGTTTCCATAGAAACGTTATTCGATTTAGAAGGAGAAGTCATAGAACCCATAGTATTTCATAGCGACGCAATTTCTGTGTTAATTCATCAATGTGAGGGTGCGAGGGTTGGAGTAAAGAACGAATAGTGCATCGTAGAGGAGATACACGTATACCAAAACTAAATCCTGTCGTTTCCATAGAAACGTGATTCGATTTAGAAGGAGAAGTCATAGAACCCATAGTATTTCATAGCGACGCAATTTCTATGTTAATTCCTCAATGTGAGGGTGCGAGGGTTGGAGTAAAGAACGAATAGTGCATCGTAGAGGAGATACACGTATACCAAAACTAAATCCTGTCGTTTCCATAGAAACGTGATTCGATTTAGAAGGAGAAGTCATAGAATCCATAGTATTTCATAGCGACGCAATTTCTGTGTTAATTCCCCAATGTGAGGGTGCGAGGTTTGGAGTAGAGAACGAATAGTGCATCGTAGAGGAGATACACGTATACCAAAACTAAATCCTGTCGTTTCCATAGAAACATGATTCGATTTAGAAGGAGAAGTCATAGAACCCATAGTATTTCATAGCGACGCAATTTCTGTGTTAATTCCTCAATGTGAGGGTGCGAGGGTTGGAGTAAAGAACGAATAGTGCATCGTAGAGGAGATACACGTATACCAAAACTATATCCTGTCGTTTGAATAGAAACGTGATTCGATTTAGAAGGAGAAGTCATAGAACCCATACTATTTCATAGCGACGCAATATCTGTGTTAATTCCTCAATGTGAGGGTGCGAGGGTTGGAGTAAAGAACGAATAGTGCATCGTAGAGGAGATACACGTATACCAAAACTAAATCCTGTCGTTTCCATAGAAACGTGATTCGATTTAGAAGGAGAAGTCATAGAACCCATAGTATTTCATAGCGACGCAATTTCTGTGTTAATTCCTCAATGTGAGGGTGCGAGGGTTGGAGTAAAGAACGATTAGTGCATCGTAGAGGAGATGCACGTATACCAAAACTAAATCCTGTCGTTTCCATAGAAACGTGATTCGATTTAGAAGGAGAAGTCATAGAACCCATAGTATTTCATTGCGACGCAATTTCTGTGTTAATTCCTCAATGTGTGGGTGCGAGGGTTGGAGTAAAGAACGAATAGTGCATCGTAGAGGAGATACACGTATACCAAAACTAAATCCTGTCGTTTCCATAGAAACGTGATTCGATTTAGAAGGAGAAGTCATAGAACCCATAGTATTTCATAGCGACGCATTTTCTGTGTTAATTCCTCAATGTGAGGGTGCGAGGGTTGGAGTAATGAACGAATAGTGCATCGTACAGGAGATACACGTATACCAAAACTAAATCCTGTCGTTTCCATAGAAACGTGATTCGATTTAGAAGGAGAAGTCATAGAACCCATAGTATTTCATAGCGACGCAATTTCTGTGTTAATTCCTCAATGTGAGGGTGCGAGGGTTGGAGTAAAGAACGAATAGTGCATCGTAGAGGAGATACACGTATACCAAAACTAAATCCTGTCGTTTCCATAGAAACGTGATTCGATTTAGAAGGAGAAGTCATAGAACCCATAGGATATCATAGCGACGCAATTTCTGTGTTATTTCCTCAATGTGAAGGTGCGAGGGTTGGAGTAAAGAACGAATAGTGCATCGTAGAGGAGATACACGAATACCAAAACTAAATCCTGTCGTTTCCATAGAAACGTGATTCGATTTAGAAGGAGAAGTCATAGAACCCATAGTATTTCATAGCGACGCAATTTCTGTGTTAATTCCTCAATGTGAGGGTGCGAGGGTTGGAGTAAAGAAAGAATAGTGCATCGTAGAGGAGATACACGTATACCAAAACTAAATCCTGTCGTTTCCATAGAAACGTGATTCGATTTAGAAGGAGAACTCATAGAACCCATAGTATTTCATAGCGACGCAATTTCTGTGTTAATTCCTCAATGTGAGGGTGCGAGGGTTGGAGTAGAGAACGAATAGTGCATCGTAGAGGAGGTACACGTATACCAAAACTAAATCCTGTTCGTTTCCATAGAAGCGGGATTCGATTTAGAAGGAGAAGTCATAGAACCCATAGTATTTCATAGCGATGCAATTTCTGTGTTAATTCCTCAATGTGAGGGTTGGAGTAAAGAACGAATAGTGCATCGTAGAGGAGATACACGTATACCAAAACTATATCCTGTCGTTTCCATAGAAACGTGATTCGATTTAGAAGGAGAAGTCATAGAACCCATAGTATTTCATAGCGACGCAATTTCTGTGTTAATTCCTCAATGTGAGGGTGCGAGGGTTGGAGTAAAGAACGAATAGTGCATCGTAGAGGAGATACACGTATACCAAAACTAAATCCTGTCGTTTCCATAGAAACGTGATTCGATTTAGAAGGAGAAGTCATAGAACCCATAGTATTTCATAGCGACGCAATTTCTGTGTTAATTCCTCAATGTGAGGGTGCGAGGGTTGGAGTAAAGAACGAATAGTGCATCGTAGAGGAGATGCACGTATACCAAAACTAAATCCTGTCGTTTCCATAGAAACGTGATTCGATTTAGAAGGAGAAGTCATAGAACCCATAGTATTTCATTGCGACGCAATTTCTGTGTTAATTCCTCAATGTGTGGGTGCGAGGGTTGGAGTAAAGAACGAATAGTGCATCGTAGAGGAGATACACGTATACCAAAACTAAATCCTTTCGTTTCCATAGAAACGTGATTCGATTTAGAAGGAGAAGTCATAGAACCCATAGTATTTCATAGCGACTCAATTTCTGTGTTAATTCCTCAATGTGAGGGAGCGAGGGTAGCAGTAAAGAACGAATAGTGCATCGTAGAGGAGATACACGTATACCAAAACTAAATCCTGTCGTTTCCATAGAAACGTGATACAATTTAGAAGGAGAAGTCATAGAACCCATAGTATTTCATAGCGACGCAATTTCTGTGTTAATTCCTCAATGTGAGGGTGCGAGGGTTGGACTAAAGAACGAATAGTGCATCGTAGAGGAGATACACGTATACCAAAACTAAATCCTGTCGTTTCCATAGAAACGTGATTCGATTTAGAAGGAGAATTCATAGAACCCATAGTACTTCATAGCGACGCATTTTCTGTGTTAATTCCTCAATGTGAGGGTGCGAGGGTTGGAGTAAAGAACGAATAGTGCATCGTAGAGGAGATACACGTATACCAAAACTAAATCCTGTCGTTTCCATAGAAACGTGATTCGATTTAGAAGGAGAAGTCATAGAACCCATAGTATTTCATAGCGACGCAATTTCTGTGTTAATTCCTCAATGTGAGGGTGCGAGGGTTGGAGTAAAGAACGAATAGTGCATCGTAGAGGAGATACACGTATACCAAAACTAAATCGTGTCGTTTCCATAGAAACGTGATTCGATTTAGAAGGAGAAGTCATAGAACCCATAGGATATCATAGCGACGCAATTTCTGTGTTAATTCCTCAATGTGTGGGTGCGAGGGTTGGAGTAAAGAACGAATAGTGCATCGTAGAGGAGATACACGTATACCAAAACTAAATCCTGTCGTTTCCATAGAAACGTGATTCGATTTAGAAGGAGAAGTCATAGAACCCATAGTATTTCATAGCGACGCAATTTCTGTGTTAATTCCTCAATGTGAGGTGCGAGGGTTGGAGTAAAGAACGAATAGTGCATCGTAGAGGAGATACACGTATACCAAAGCTAAATCCTGTCGTTTTAATAGAAACGTGATTCGATTTAGAAGGAGAAGTCATAGAACACATAGTATTTCATCGCGACGCAATTTCTGTGTTAATTCCTCAATGTGAGGGTGCGAGGGTTGGAGTAAAGAACGAATAGTGCATTGTAGAGGAGATACACGTATACCAAAACTAAATCCTGTCGTTTCCATTGAAACGTGATTCGATTTAGAAGGAGAAGTCATAGAACCCATAGTATTTCATAGCGACGCAATTTCTGTGTTAATTCCTCAATGTGAGGGTGCGAGGGTTGGAGTAAAGAACGAATAGTGCATCGTTGAGGAGATACACGTATACCAAAACTAAATCATGTCGTTTCCATAGAAACGTGATTCGATTTAGAAGGAGAAGTCATAGAACCCATAGTATTTCATAGCGACGCAATTTCTGTGTCAATTCCTCAATGTGAGGGTGCGAGGGTTGGAGTAAAGAACGAATAGTGCATCGTAGAGGAGATACACGTATACCAAAACTAAATCCTGTCGTTTCCATAGAATCGTGATTCGATTTAGAAGGAGAAGTCATAGAAGCCATAGTATATCATAGCGACGCAATTTCTGTGTTAATTCCTCAATGTGAGGGTGCGAGGGTTGGAGTAAAGAACGAATAGTGCATCGTAGAGGAGATACACGTATACCAAAACTAAATCCTGTCGTTTCCATAGAAACGTGATTCGATTTAGAAGGAGAAGTCATAGAACCCATAGTATATCATAGCGACGCAATTTCTGTGTTAATTCCTCAATGTGAGGGTGCGAGGGTTGGAGTAAAGAACGAATAGTGCATCGTAGAGGAGATACACGTATACCAAAACTAAATCCTGTCGTTTCCATAGAAACGTGATTCGATTTAGAAGGAGAAGTCATAGAACCCATAGTATATCATAGCGACGCAATTTCTGTGTTAATTCCTCAATGTGAGGGTGCGAGGGTTGGAGTAAAGAACGAATAGTGCATCGTAGAGGAGATACACGTATACCAAAACTAAATCCTGTCGTTTCCATAGAAACGTGATTCGATTTAGAAGGAGAAGTCATAGAACCCATAGTATATCATAGCGACGCAATTTCTGTGTTAATTCCTCAATGTGAGGGTGCGAGGGTTGGAGTACAGAACGAATAGTGCATCGTAGAGGAGATACACGTATACCAAATCTAAATCTTGTCGCTTCCATAGAAACGTGATTCGATTTAGAAGGAGAAGTCATAGAACCCATAGTATATCATAGCGACGCAATTTCTGTGTTAGTTCCTCATTGTGAGGGTGCGAGGGTTGGAGTAAAGAACGAATAGTGCATCGTAGAGGAGATACACGTATACCAAAACTAAATCCTGTCGTTTCCATAGAAACGTGATTCGATTTAGAAGGAGAAGTCATAGAACACATAGTACATCATAGCGACGCAATTTCTGTGTTAATTCCTCAATGTGAGGGTGCGAGGGTTGGAGTAAAGAACAAATAGTGCATCGTAGAGGAGATACACGTATACCAAAACTAAATCCTGTCGTTTCCATAGAAACGTGATTCGATTTAGAAGGAGAAGTCATAGAACCCATAGTATATCATAGCGACGCATTTTCTGTGTTAGTTCCTCAATGTGAGGGTGCGAGGGTTGGAGTAAAGAACGAATAGTGCATCGTAGAGGAGATACACGTATACCAAAATTAAATCCTGTCGTTTCCATAGAAACGTGATTCGATTTAGAAGGAGAAGTCATAGAACCCATAGTATATCATAGCGACGCAATTTCTGTGTTAATTCCTCAATTTGAGGGTGCGAGGGTTGGAGTAAAGAAAGAATAGTGCATCGTAGAGGAGATACACGTATACCAAAACTAAATCCTGTCGTTTCCATAGAAACGTGATTCGATTTGGAAGGAGAAGTCATAGAACCCATAGTATATCATAGCGACGCAATTTCTGTGTTAATTCCTCAATGTGAGGGTGCGAGGGTTGGAGTAAAGAACGAATAGTGCATCGTAGAGGAGATACACGTATACCAAAACTAAATCCTGTCGTTTCCATAGAAACGTGATTCGATTTAGAAGGAGAAGTCATGGAACCCATAGTAAATCATAGCGACGCAATTTCTGTGTTAATTCCTCAATGTGAGGGTGCGAGGGTTGGAGTAAAGAACGAATAGTGCATCGTAGAGGAGATACACGTATACCAAAACTAAATCCTGTCGTTTCCATAGAAACGTGATTCGATTTAGAAGGAGAAGTCATAGAACGCATAGTATATCATAGCGACGCAATTTCTGTGTTAATTCCTCAATGTGAGGGTGCGAGGGTTGGAGTAAAGAACGAATAGTGCATCGTAGAGGAGATACACGTATACCACAACTAAATCCAGTCGTTTCCATAGAAACGTGATTCGATTTAGAAGGAGAATTCATAGAACCCATAGTATATCATAGCGACGCAATTTCTGTGTTAATTCCTCAATGTGAGGGTGCGAGGGTTGGAGTAAAGAACGAATAGTGCATCGTAGAGGAGATACACATATACCAAATCTAAATCCTGTCGTTTCCATAGAAACGTGATTCGATTCAGAAGGAGAAGTCATAGAACCCATGGTATATCATAGCGACGCAATTTCTGTGTTAATTCCTCAAAGTGAGGGTGTGAGGGTTGGAGTAAAGAACGAATAGTGCATCGTAGAGGAGATACACGTATACCAAAACTAAATCCTGTCGTTTCCATAGAAACGTGATTCGATTTAGAAGGAGAAGTCATAGAACCCATAGTATTTCATAGCGACGCAATTTCTGTGTTAATTCCTCAATGTGAGGGCGCGAGGGTTGGAGTAAAGAACGAATAGTGCATCGTAGCGGAGATACACGTATACCAAAACTAAATCCTGTCGTTTCCATAGAAACGTGATTCGATTTAGAAGGAGAAGTCATAGAACCCATAGTATATCATAGCGACGCAATTTCTGTGTTAATTCCTCAATGTGAGGGTGCGAGGGTTGGAGTAAAGAACGAATAGTGCATCGTAGAGGAGATACACGTATACCAAAACTAAATCCTGTCGTTTCCATAGAAACGTGATTCGATTTGTAAGGAGAAGTCATAGAACCCATAGTATATCATAGCGACGCAATTTCTGTGTTAATTCCTCAATGTGAGGGTGCGAGGGTTGGAGTAAAGAACGAATAGTGCATCGTAGAGGAGATACACGTATACCAAAACTAAATCCTGTCGTTTCCATAGAAAAATGATTCGATTTAGAAGGAGAAGTCATAGAAGCCATAGTATATCATAGCGACGCAATTTCTGTGTTAATTCCTCAATGTGAGGGTGCGAGGGTTGGAGTAAAGAACGAATAGTGCATCGTAGAGGAGATACACGTATACCAAAACTAAATCCTGTCGTTTCCATAGAAACGTGATTCGATTTAGAACGAGAAGTCATAGAACCCATAGTATATCATAGCGACGCAATCTCTGTGTTAATTCCTCAATGTGAGGGTGCGAGGGTTGGAGTAAAGAACGAATAGTGCATCGTAGAGGAGATACACGTATACCAAAACTAAATCCTGTCGTTTCCATAGAAACGTGATTCGATTTAGAAGGAGAAGTCATAGAACCCATAGTATATCATAGCGACGCAATTTCTGTGTTAATTCCTCAATGTGAGGGTGCGAGGGTTGGAGTAAAGAACGAATAGTGCGTCGTAGAGGAGATACATGTATACCAAAACTAAATCCTGTCGTTTCCATAGAAACGTGGTTCGATTTAGAAGGAGAAGTCATAGAACCCATAGTATATCATAGCGACGCAATTTCTGTGTTAATTCCTCAATGTGAGGGTGCGAGGGTTGGAGTAAAGAACGAATAGTGCATCGTAGAGGAGATACACGTATACCAAAACTAAATCCTGTCGATTCCATAGAAACGTGATTCGAATTAGAAGGAGAAGTCATTGAACCCATAGCATTTCATAGCGACGCAATTACTGTGTTAATTCCTCAATGTGAGGGTGCGAGGGTTGGAGTAAAGAACGAATAGTGCATCGTAGAGGAGGTACACGTATACCAAAACTAAAATCTGTCGTTTCCATAGAAACGTGATTCGATTTAGAAGGAGAAGTCATAGAACCCATAGTATATCATAGCGACGCAATTTCTGTGTTAATTCCTCAATGTGAGGGTGCGAGGGTTGGAGTAAAGAACGAATAGTGCATCGTAGACGAGATACATGTATACCAAAACTAAATCCTGTGGTTTCCATAGAAACGTGATTCGATTTAGAAGGAGAAGTCATAGAACCCATAGTATATCATAGCGACGCAATTTCTGTGTTAACTCCTCAATGTGAGGGTGCGAGGGTTGGAGTAAAGAACGAATAGTGCATCGTAGAGGAGATACACGTATACCAAAACTAAATCCTGTCGATTCCATAGAAACGTGATTCGAATTAGAAGGAGAAGTCATAGAAACCATAGCATGTCATAGCGACGCAATTTCTGTCTTAATTCCTCAATGTGAGGGTGCGAGGGTTGGAGTAAAGAACGAATAGTGCATCGTAGAGGAGATACACGTATACCAAAACTAAATCCTGTCGTTTCCATAGAAACGTGATTCGATTTAGAAGGAGAAGTCATAGATCCCATAGTGTATCATAGCGACGCAATTTCTGTGTTAATTCCTCAATGTGAGGGTGCGAGGGTTGGAGTAAAGAACGAATAGTGCATCGTAGAGGAGATACACGTATACCAAAACTAAATCCTGTCGTTTCCATAGAAACGTGATTCGATTTAGAAGGAGAAGTCATAGAACCCATAGTATATCATAGCGACGCAATTTCTGTGTTAATTCCTCAATGTGAGGGTGCGAGTGTTGGAGTAAAGAACGAATAGTGCATCCTAGAGGAGATACACGTATACCAAAACTAAATCCTGATGTTTCGATAGAAATGTGATTCGATTTAGAAGGAGAAGTCATAGAACCCATAGTATTTCATAGCTACGCAATTTCTGTGTTAATTCCTCAATGTGAGGGTGCGAGGGTTGGAGTAAAGAACGAATAGTGCATCGTAGAGGAGATACACGTATACCACAACTAAATCCTGTCGTTTCCATAGAAACGTGATTCGATTTAGAAGGAGAAGTCATAGAACCCATAGTATATCATAGCGACGCAATTTCTGTGTTAATTCCTCAAAGTGAGGGTGCGAGGGTTGGAGTAAAGAACGAATAGTGCATCGTAGAGGAGATACACGTATACCAAAACTAAATCCTGTCGATTCCATAGAAACGTGATTCGAATTAGAAGGAGAAGTCATAGAACCCAAAGCATTTCATAGCGACGCAATTTCTGTGTTAATTCCTCAATGTGAGGGTGCGAGGGTTGGAGTAAAGAACGAATAGTGCATCGTAGAGGAGATACACGTATACCAAAACTAAATCCTGTCGTTTCCATAGAAACGTGATTCGATTTAGAAGGAGAAGTCATAGAACCCATAGTATATCATAGCGACGCAATTTCTGTGTTAATTCCTCAATGTGAGGGTGCGAGGGTTGGAGTAAAGAACGAATAGTGCATCGTTGAGGAGATACACGTATACCACAACTAAATCCTGTCGTTTCCATAGAAACGTGATTCGATTTAGAAGGAGAAGTCATAGAACCCATAGTATATCATAGCGACGCAATTTCTGTGTTAATTCCTCAATGTGAGGGTGCGAGGGTTGGAGTAAAGAACGAATAGTGCATCGTAGAGGAGATACACGTATACCAAATCTAAATCATGTCGTTTCCATAGAAACGTGATTCGATTCAGAAGGAGAAGTCATAGAACCCATGGTATATCATAGCGACGCAATTTCTGTGTTAATTCCTCAATGTGAGGGTGCGAGGGTTGGAGTAAAGAACGAATAGTGCATCGTAGAGGAGATACACGTATACCAAAACTAAATCCTGTCGTTTCCATAGAAACGTGATTCGATTTAGAAGGAGAAGTCATAGCACCCATAGTATTTCATAGCGACGCAATTTCTGTGTTAATTCCTCAATGTGAGGGTGCGAGGGTTGGAGTAAAGAACGAATAGTGCATCGTAGCGGAGAACACGTATACCAAAACTAATCCTGTCGTTTCCATAGAAACGTGATTCGATTTAGAAGGAGAAGTCATAGAACCCATAGTATATATCATAGCGACCCAATTTCTGTGTTAATTCCTCAATGTGAGGGTGCGAGGGTTGGAGTAAAGAACGAATAGTGCATCGTAGAGGAGATACACGTATACCAAAACTAATCCTGTCGTTTCCATAGAATCGTGATTCGATTTAGAAGGAGAAGTCATAGAACCCATAGTATATTATAGCGACGCAATTTCTGTGGTTAATTCCTCAATGTGAGGGTGCGAGGGTTGGAGTAAAGAACGAATAGTGCATCGTAGAGGAGATACACGTATACCAAAACTAAATCCTGTCGTTTCCATAGAAAAATGATTCGATTAGAAGGAGAAGTCATAGAAGCCATAGTAATATCATAGCGACGCAATTTCTGTGTTAATTCCTCAATGTGAGGGTGCGAGGGTTGGAGTAAAGAACGAATAGTGCATCGTAGAGGAGATACACGTATACCAAAACTAAATCCTGTCGTTTCCATAGAAACGTGACTCGATTTAGAACGAGAAGGCATAGAACCCATAGTATATCATAGCGACGCAATTTCTGTGTTAATTCTCAATGTGAGGGTGCGAGGGTTGGAGTAAAGAACGAATAGTGCATCGTAGAGGAGATACACGTATACCAAAACTAAATCCTGTCGTTTCCATAGAAACGTGATTCCGATTTAGAAGGAGAAGTCGTAGAACCCATAGTATATCATAGCGACGCAATTTCTGTGTTAATTCCTCAATGTGAGGGTGCGAGTGTTGGAGTAAAGAACGAATAGTGCGTCGTAGAGGAGATACATGTATACCAAAACTAAATCCTGTCGTTTCCATAGAAACGTGGTTCGATTTAGAAGGAGAAGTCATAGAACCCATAGTATATCATAGCGACGCAATTTCTGTGTTAATTCCTCAATGTGAGGGTGCGAGGGTTGGAGTAAAGAACGAATAGTGCATCGTAGAGGAGATACACGTATACCAAAACTAAATCCTGTCGATTCCATAGAAACGTGATTCGAATTAGAAGGAGAAGTCATAGAACCCATAGCATTTCATAGCGACGCAATTTCTGTGTTAATTCCTCAATGTGAGGGTGCGAGGGTTGGAGTAAAGAACGAATAGTGCATCGTAGAGGAGATACACGTATACCATAACTAAATCCTGTCGTTTCCATAGAAACGTGATTCGATTTAGAAGGAGAAGTCATAGAACCCATAGTATATCATAGCGACGCAATTTCTGTGTTAATTCCTCAATGTGAGGGTGCGAGGGTTGGAGTAAAGAACGAATAGTGCATCGTAGAGGAGATACATGTATACCAAAACTAAATCCTGTCGTTTCCATAGAAACGTGATTCGATTTAGAAGGAGAAGTCATAGAACCCATAGTATATCATAGCGACGCAATTTCTGTGTTAATTCCTCAATGTGAGGGTGCGAGGGTTGGAGTAAAGAACGAATAGTGCATCGTAGAGGAGATACACGTATACCAAAACTAAATCCTGTCGATTCCATAGAAACGTGATTCGAATTAGAAGGAGAAGTCATAGAAACCATAGCATTTCATAACGACGCAATTTCTGTCTTAATTCCTCAATGTGAGGGTGCGAGGGTTGGAGTAAAGAACGAATAGTGCATCGTAGAGGAGATACACGTATACCAAAACTAAATCCTGTCGTTTCCATAGAAACGTGATTCGATTTGGAAGGAGAAGTCATAGAAGCCATAGTATATCATAGCGACGCAATTTCTGTGTTAATTCCTCAATGTGAGGGTGTGAGGGTTGGAGTAATGAACGAATAGTGCATCGTAGAAGAGATACACGTATACCAAAACTAAATCCTGTCGTTTCCATAGAAACGTGATTCGATTTAGAAGGAGAAGTCATAGAACCCATAGTATATCATAGCGACGCAATTTCTGTGTTAATTCCTCAATGTGAGGGTGCGAGGGTTGGAGTAAAGAACGAATAGTGCATCGTAGCGGAGATACACGTATACCAAAACTAAATCCTGTCGTTTCCATAGAAACGTGATTCGATTTAGAAGGAGAAGTCATAGAACCCATAGTATATCATAGCGACGCAATTTCTGTGTTAATTCCTCAATGTGAGGGTGCGAGGGTTGGAGTAAAGAACGAATAGTGCATCGTAGAGGAGATACACGTATACCAAAACTAAATCCTGTCGTTTCCATAGAAACGTGATTCGATTTGTAAGGAGAAGTCATAGAACCCATAGTATATCATAGCGACGCAATTTCTGTGTTAATTCCTCAATGTGAGGGTGCGAGGGCTGGAGTAAAGAACGAATAGTGCATCGTAGAGGAGATACACGTATACCAAAACTAAATCCTGTCGTTTCCATAGAAAAATGATTCGATTTAGAAGGAGAAGTCATAGAAGCCATAGTATACCATAGCGACGCAATTTCTGTGTTAATTCCTCAATGTGAGGGTGCGAGGGTTGGAGTAAAGAACGAATAGTGCATCGTAGAGGAGATACACGTATACCAAAACTAAATCCTGTCGTTTCCATAGAAACGTGATTCGATTTAGAACGAGAAGTCATAGAACCCATAGTATATCATAGCGACGCAATCTCTGTGTTAATTCCTCAATGTGAGTGTGCGAGGGTTGGAGTAAAGAACGAATAGTGCATCGTAGAGGAGATACACGTATACCAAAACTAAATCCTGTCGTTTCCATAGAAACGTGATTCGATTTAGAAGGAGAAGTCATATAACCCATAGTATATCATAGCGACGCAATTTCTGTGTTAATTCCTCAATGTGAGGGTGCGAGGGTTGGAGTAAAGAACGAATAGTGCGTCGTAGAGGAGATACATGTATACCAAAACTAAATCCTGTCGTTTCCATAGAAACGTGGTTCGATTTAGAAGGAGAAGTCATAGAACCCATAGTATATCATAGCGACGCAATTTCTGTGTTAATTCCTCAATGTGAGGGTGCGAGGGTTGGAGTAAAGAACGAATAGTGCATCGTAGAGGAGATACACGTATACCAAAACTAAATCCTGTCGATTCCATAGAAACGTGATTCGAATTAGAAGGAGAAGTCATAGAACCCATAGCATTTCATAGCGACGCAATTTCTGTGTTAATTCCTCAATGTGAGGGTGCCAGGGTTGGAGTAAAGAACGAATAGTGCATCGTAGAGGAGATACACGTATACCAAAACTAAAATCTGTCGTTTCCATAGAAACGTGATTCGATTTAGAAGGAGAGGTCATAGAACCCATAGTATATCATAGCGACGCAATTTCTGTGTTAATTCCTCAATGTGAGGGTGCGAGGGTTGGAGTAAAGAACGAATAGTGCATCGTAGAGGAGATACATGTATACCAAAACTAAATCCTGTCGTTTCCATAGAAACGTGATTCGATTTAGATGGAGAAGTCATAGAACCCATAGTATATCATAGCGACGCAATTTCTGTGTTAATTCCTCAATGTGAGGGTGCAAGGGTTGGAGTAAAGAACGAATAGTGCATCGTAGAGGAGATACACGTATACCAAAACTAAATCCTGTCGATTCCATAGAAACGTGATTCGAATTACAAGGAGAAGTCATAGAACCCATAGCATTTCATAGCGACGCAATTTCTGTCTTAATTCCTCAATGTGAGGGTGCGAGGGTTGGAGTAAAGAACGAATAGTGCATCGTAGAGGAGATACACGTATACCAAAACTAAATCCTGTCGTTTCCATAGAAACGTGATTCGATTTAGAATGAGAAGTCATAGAACCCATAGTATATCATAGCGACGCAATTTCTGTGTTAATTCCTCAATGTGAGGGTGCGAGGGTTGGAGTAAAGAACGAATAGTGCATCGTAGAGGAGATACACGTATACCAAAACTAAATCCTGTCGTTTCCATAGAAACGTGATTCGATTTAGAAGGAGAAGTCATAGAACCCATAGTATATCATAGCGACGCCATTTCTGTGTTAATTCCTCAATGTGAGGGTGCGAGGGTTGGAGTAAAGAACGAATAGTGCATCGTAGAGGAGATACACGTATACCAAAACTAAATCCTGATGTTTCGATAGAAATGTGATTCGATTTAGAAGGAGAAGTCATAGAACCCATAGTATTTCATAGCGACGCAATTTCTGTGTTAATTCCTCAATGTGAGGGTGCGAGGGTTGGAGTAAAGAACGAATAGTGCATCGTAGAGGAGATACACGTATACCACAACTAAATCCTGTCGTTTCCATAGAAACGTGATTCGATTTAGAAGGAGAAGTCATAGAACCCATAGTATATCATAGCGACGCAATTTCTGTGTTAATTCCTCAATGTGAGGGTGCGAGGGTTGGAGTAAAGAACGAATAGTGCATCGTAGAGGAGATACACGTATACCAAAACTAAATCCTGTCGATTCCATAGAAACGTGATTCGAATTAGAAGGAGAAGTCATAGAACCCATAGCATTTCATAGCGACGCAATTTCTGTGTTAATTCCTCAATGTGAGGGTGCGAGGGTTGGAGTAAAGAACGAATAGTGCATCGTAGAGGAGATACACGTATACCAAAACTAAATCCTGTCGTTTCCATAGAAACGTGATTCGATTTAGAAGGAGAAGTCATAGAACCCATAGTATATCATAGCGACGCAATTTCTGGGTTAATTCCTCAATGTGAGGGTGCGAGGGTTGGAGTAAAGAACGAATAGTGCATCGTAGAGGAGATACACGTATACCACAACTAAATCCTGTCGTTTCCATAGAAACGTGATTCGATTTAGAAGGAGAAGTCATAGAACCCATAGTATATCATAGCGACGCAATTTCTGTGTTAATTCCTCAATGTGAGGGTGCGAGGGTTGGAGTAAAGAACGAATAGTGCATCGTAGAGGAGATACACATATACCAAATCTAAATCCTGTCGTTTCCATAGAAACGTGATTCGATTCAGAAGGAGAAGTCATAGAACCCATGGTATATCATAGCGACGCAATTTCTGTGTTAATTCCTCAATGTGAGGGTGCGAGGGTTGGAGTAAAGAACGAATAGTGCATCGTAGAGGAGATACACGTATACCAAAACTAAATCCTGTCGTTTCCATAGAAACGTGATTCGATTTAGAAGGAGAAGTCATAGAACCCATAGTATTTCATAGCGACGCAATTTCTGTGTTAATTCCTCAATGTGAGGGTGCGA
Organism: Schistocerca piceifrons; assembly: GCF_021461385.2. Taxonomy (NCBI): domain Eukaryota; kingdom Metazoa; phylum Arthropoda; class Insecta; order Orthoptera; family Acrididae; genus Schistocerca; species Schistocerca piceifrons. Next base: position 7,285,806 of record NC_060142.1, read on the forward strand.
GTTTTGGAGTAAAGAACGAATAGTGCATCGTAGCGGAGATACACGTATACCAAAACTAAATCCTGTCGTTTCCATAGAAACGTGATTCGATTTAGAAGGAGAAGTCATAGAACCCATAGTATATCATAGCGACGCAATTTCTGTGTTAATTCCCCAATGTGAGGGTGCGAGGGTTGGAGTAAAGAACGAATAGTGCATCGTAGAGGAGATACACGTATACCAAAACTAAATCCTGTCGTTTCCATAGAAACGTGATTCGATTTATAAGGAGAAGTCATAGAACCCATAGTATATCATAGCGACGCAATTTCTGTGTTAATTCCTCAATGTGAGGGTGCGAGGGTTGGAGTAAAGAACGAATAGTGCATCGTAGAGGACATACACGTATACCAAAACTAAATCCTGTCGTTTCCATAGAAAAATGATTCGATTTAGAAGGAGAAGTCATAGAAGCCATAGTATATCATAGCGACGCAATTTCTGTGTTAATTCCTCAATGTGAGGGTGCGAGGGTTGGAGTAAAGAACGAATAGTGCATCGTAGAGGAGATACACGTATACCAAAACTAAATCCTGTCGTTTCCATAGAAACGTGATTCGATTTAGAACGAGAAGGCATAGAACCCATAGTATATCATAGCGACGCAATTTCTGTGTTAATTCCTCAATGTGAGGGTGCGAGGGTTGGAGTAAAGAACGAATAGTGCATCGTAGAGGAGATACACGTATACCAAAACTAAATCCTGTCGTTTCCATAGAAACGTGATTCGATTTAGAAGGAGAAGTCGTAGAACCCATAGTATATCATAGCGACGCAATTTCTGTGTTAATTCCTCAATGTGAGGGTGCGAGTGTTGGAGTAAAGAACGAATAGTGCGTCGTAGAGGAGATACATGTATACCAAAACTAAATCCTGTCGTTTCCATAGAAACGTGGTTCGATTTAGAAGGAGAAGTCATAGAACCCATAGTATATCATAGCGACGCAATTTCTGTGTTAATTCCTCAATGTGAGGGTGCGAGGGTTGGAGTAAAGAACGAATAGTGCATCGTAGAGGAGATACACGTATACCAAAACTAAATCCTGTCGATTCCATAGAAACGTGATTCGAATTAGAAGGAGAAGTCATAGAACCCATAGCATTTCATAGCGACGCAATTTCTGTGTTAATTCCTCAATGTGAGGGTGCGAGGGTTGGAGTAAAGAACGAATAGTGCATCGTAGAGGAGATACACGTATACCAAAACTAAATCCTGTCGTTTCCATAGAAACGTGATTCGATTTAGAAGGAGAAGTCATAGAACCCATAGTATATCATAGCGACGCAATTTCTGTGTTAATTCTTCAATGTGAGGGTGCGAGGGTTGGAGTAAAGAACGAATAGTGCATCGTAGAGGAGATACATGTATACCAAAACTAAATCCTGTCGTTTCCATAGAAACGTGATTCGATTTAGAAGGAGAAGTCATAGAACCCATAGTATATCATAGCGACGCAATTTCTGTGTTAATTCCTCAATGTGAGGGTGCGAGGGTTGGAGTAAAGAACGAATAGTGCATCGCAGAGGAGATACACGTATACCAAAACTAAATCCTGTCGATTCCATAGAAACGTGATTCGAATTAGAAGGAGAAGTCATAGAACCCATAGCATTTCATAGCGACGCAATTTCTGTCTTAATTCCTCAATGTGAGGGTGCGAGGGTTGGAGTAAAGAACGAATAGTGCATCGTAGAGGAGATACACGTATACCAAAACTAAATCCTGTCGTTTCCATAGAAACGTGATTTGATTTGGAAGGAGAAGTCATAGAAGCCATAGTATATCATAGCGACGCAATTTCTGTGTTAATTCCTCAATGTGAGGGTGTGAGGGTTGGAGTAATGAACGAATAGTGCATCGTAGAAGAGATGCACGTATACCAAAACTAAATCCTGTCGTTTCCATAGAAACGTGATTCGATTTAGAAGGAGAAGTCATAGAACCCATAGTATATCATAGCGACGCTATTTCTGTGTTAATTCCTCAATGTGAGGGTGCGAGGGTTGGAGTACACAACGAATAGTGCATCGTAGAGGAGATACATGTATACCAAAACTAAATCCTGTCGTTTCCATAGAAACGTGATTCGATTTAGAAGGAGAAGTCATAGAACCCATAGTATATCATAGCGACGTAATTTCTGTGTTAATTCCTCAATGTGAGGGTGCGAGGGTTGGAGTTAAGAACGAATAGTGCATCGTAGAGGAGATACACGTATACCAAAACTAAATCCTGTCGTTTCCATAGAAATGTGATTCGATTTAGAAGGAGAAGTCATAGAACCCATAGTATTTCATAGGGACGCAATTTCTGTGTTAATTCCTCAATGTGAGGGTGCGAGGGTGGGAGTAAAGAACGAATAGTGAATCGTAGAGGAGATACACGTATACCAAAACTAAATCCTGTCGTTTCCATAGAAACGTGATTCGATTTAGAAGGAGAAGTCATAGAACCCATAGTATATCATAGCGACGCAATTTCTGTGTTAATTCCTCAATGTGAGGGTGCGAGGGTTGGAGTAAAGAACGAATAGTGCATCGTAGAGGAGATACACGTATACCAAAACTAAATCCTGTCGTTTCCATAGAAACGTGATTCGATTTATAAGGAGAAGTCATAGAACCCATAGTATATCATAGCGACGCAATTTCTGTGTTAATTCCTCAATGTGAGGGTGCGAGGGTTGGAGTAAAGAACGAATAGTGCATCGTAGAGGAGATACACGTATACCAAAACTAAATCCTGTCGTTTCCATAGAAACGTGATTCGATTTAGAAGGAGCAGTCATAGAAGCCATAGTATATCATAGCGACGCAATTTCTGTGTTAATTCCTCAATGTGAGGGTGCGAGGGTTGGAGTAAAGAACGAATAGTGCATCGTAGTGGAGATACACGTATACCAAAACTAAATCCTGTCGTTTCCATAGAAACGTGATTCGATTTAGAAGGAGAAATCATAGAACCCATAGTATATCATCGCGACGCAATTTCTGTGTTAATTCCTCAATGTGAGGGTGCGAGGGTTGGAGTAAAGAACGAATAGTGCATCGTAGAGGAGATACACGTATACCAAAACTAAATCCTGTCGTTTCCATAGAAACGTGATTCGATTTAGAAGGAGAAGTCATAGAACCCATAGTATACCATAGCGACGCAATTTCTGTGTTAATTCCTCAATGTGAGGGTGCGAGGGTTGGAGTAAAGAACGAATAGTGCATCGTAGAGGAGATACATGTATACCAAAACTAAATCCTGTCGTTTCCATAGAAACGTGATTCGATTTAGAAGGAGAAGTCATAGAACCCATAGTATATCATAGCGACGCAATTTCTGTGTTAATTCCTCAATGTGAGGGTGCGAGGGTTGGAGTAAAGAACGAATAGTGCATCGTAGTGGAGATACACGTATACCAAAACTATATCCTGTCGATTCCATAGAAACGTGATTCGAATTAGAAGGAGAAGTCATAGAACCCATAGCATTTCATAGCGACGCAATTTCTGTGTTAATTCCTCAATGTGAGGGTGCGAGGGTTGGAGTAAAGAACGAATAGTGCATCGTAGAGGAGATACACGTATACCAAAACTAAATCCTGTCGTTTCCATAGAAACGTGATTCGATTTAGAAGGAGAAGTCATAGAACCCATAGTATATCATAGCGACGCAATTTCTGTGTTAATTCCTCAATGTGAGGGTGCGAGGGTTGGAGTAAAGAACGAATAGTGCATCGTAGAGGAGATACACGTATACCACAACTAAATCCTGTCGTTTCCATAGAAACGTGATTCGATTCAGAAGGAGAAGTCATAGAACCCATGGTATATCATAGCGACGCAATTTCTGTGTTAATTCCTCAATGTGAGGGTGCGAGGGTTGGAGTAAAGAACGAATAGTGCATCGTAAGGGAGATACACGTATACCAAAACTAAATCCTGTCGTTTCCATAGAAACGTGATTCGATTCAGAAGGAGAAGTCATAGAACCCATGGTATATCATAGCGACGCAATTTCTGTTTTAATTCCCCAATGTGAGGGTGCGAGGGTTGGAGTAAAGAACGAATAGTGCATCGTAGAGGAGATACACGTATACCAAAAATAAATCCTGTCGTTTCCATAGAAACGTGATTCGATTTAGAAGGAGAAGTCATAGAACCCATAGTATATCATCGCGAAGCAATTTCTGTGTTAATTCCTCAATGTGAGGGTGCGAGGGTTGGAGTAAAGAACGAATAGTGCATCGTAGAGGAGATACACGTATACCAAAACTAAATCCTGTCGTTTCCATAGAAACGTGATTCGATTTAGAAGGAGAAGTCATAGAACCCATAGTATATCATAGCGACGCAATTTCTGTGTTAATTCCTCAATGTGAGGGTGCGAGGGTTGGAGTTAAGAACGAATAGTGCATCGTAGAGGAGATACACGTATACCACAACTAAATCCTGTCGTTTCCATAGAAACGTGATTCGATTTAGAAGGAGAAGTCATAGAACCCATAGTATATCATAGCGACGCAATTTCTGTGTTAATTCCTCAATGTGAGGCTGCGAGGGTTGGAGTAAAGAACGAATAGTGCATCGTAGAAGAGATACACGTATACCAAAACTAAATCCTGTCGTTTCCATAGAAACGTGATTCGATTCAGAAGGAGAAGTCATAGAACCCATGGTATATCATAGCGACGCAATTTCTGTGTTAATTCCTCAATGTGAGGGTGCGAGGGTTGGAGTAAAGAACGAATAGTGCATCGTAGAGGAGATACACGTATACCAAAACTAAATCCTGTCGTTTCCATAGAAACGTGATTCGATTTAGAAGGAGAAGTGATAGAACCCATAGTATTTCATAGCGACGCAATTTCTGTGATAATTCCTCAATGTGAGGGTGCGAGGGTTGGAGTAAAGAACGAATAGTGCATCGTAGCGGAGATACACGTATACCAAAACTAAATCCTGTCGTTTCCATAGAAACGTGATTCGATTTAGAAGGAGAAGTCATAGAACCCATAGTATATCATAGCGACGCAATTTCTGTGTTAATTCCTCAATGTGAGGGTGCGAGGGTTGGAGTAAAGAACGAATAGTGCATCGTAGAGGAGATACATGTATACCAAAACTAAATCCTGTCGTTTCCATAGAAACGTGATTCGATTTATAAGGAGAAGTCATAGAACCCATAGTATATCATAGCGACGCAATTTCTGTGTTAATTCCTCAATGTGAGGGTGCGAGGGTTGGAGTAAAGAACGAATAGTGCATCGTAGAGGAGATACACGTATACCAAAACTAAATCCTGTCGTTTCCATAGAAACGTGATTCGATTTAGAAGGAGAAGTCATAGAAGCCATAGTATATCATAGCGACGCAATTTCTGTGTTAATTCCTCAATGTGAGGGTGCGAGGGTTGGAGTAAAGAACGAATAGTGCATCGTAGAGGAGATACACGTATACCAAAACTAAATCCTGTCGTTTCCATAGAAACGTGATTCGATTTAGAAGGAGAAGTCATAGAACCCATAGTATATCATAGCGACGCAATTTCTGTGTTAATTCCTCAATGTGAGGGTGCGAGGGTTGGAGTAAAGAACGAATAGTGCATCGTAGAGGAGATACACGTATACCAAAACTAAATCCTGTCGTTTCCATAGAAACGTGATTCGATTTAGAAGGAGAAGTCATAGAACCCATAGTATATCATAGCGACGCAATTTCTGTGTTAATTCCTCAATGTGAGGGTGCGAGGCTTGGAGTAAAGAACGAATAGTGCATCGTAGAGGAGATACATGTATACCAAAACTAAATCCTGTCGTTTCCATAGAAACGTGATTCGATTTAGAAGGAGAAGTCATAGAACCCATAGTATATCATAGCGACGCAATTTCTGTGTTAATTCCTCAATGTGAGGGTGCGAGGGTTGGAGTAGAGAACGAATAGTGCATCGTAGAGGAGATACACGTATACCAAAACTAAATCCTTTCGTTTCCATAGAAACGTGATTCGATTTAGAAGGAGAAGTCATAGAACCCATAGTATATCATAGCGACGCAATTTCTGTGTTAATTCCTCAATGTGGGGGTGCGAGGGTTGGAGTAAAGAACGAATAGTGCATCGTAGAGGAGATACATGTATACCAAAACTAAATCCTGTCGTTTCCATAGAAACGTGATTCGATTTAGAAGGAGAAGTCATAGAACCCATAGTATATCATAGCGACGCAATTTCTGTGTTAATTCCTCAATGTGAGGGTGCGAGGGTTGGAGTAAAGAACGAATAGTGCATCGTAGAGGAGATACACGTATACCAAAACTAAATCCTGTCGATTCCATAGAAACGTGATTCGAATTAGAAGGAGAAGTCATAGAACCCATAGCATTTCATAGCGACGCAATTTCTGTCTTAATTCCTCAATGTGAGGGTGCGAGGGTTGGAGTAAAGAACGAATTGTGCATCGTAGAGGAGATACACGTATACCAAAACTAAATCCTGTAGTTTCCATAGAAACGTGATTCGATTTAGAAGGAGAAGTCATACAAGCCATAGTATATCATAGCGACGCAATTTCTGTGTTAATTCCTCAATGTGAGGGTGTGAGGGTTGGAGTAATGAACGAATAGTGCATCGTAGAGGAGATACACGTATACCAAAACTAAATCCTGTCGTTTCCATAGAAACGTGATTCGATTTAGAAGGAGAAGTCATAGAACCCATAGTATATCATAGCGACGCAATTTCTGTGTTAATTCCTCAATGTGAGGGTGCGAGGGTTGGAGTAAAGAACGAATAGTGCATCGTAGAGGAGATACACGTATACCAAAACTAAGTCATGTCGTTTCCATAGAAACGTGATTCGATTTAGAAGGAGAAGTCATAGAACCCATAGTATAACATAGCGACGCAATTTCTGTGTTAATTCCTCAATGTGAGGGTGCGAGGGTTGGAGTAAAGAACGAATAGTGCATCGTACAGGAGATACATGTATACCAAAACTAAATCCTGTCGTTTCCATAGAAACGTGATTCGATTTAGAAGGAGAAGTCATAGAACCCATAGTATATCATAGCGACGCAATTTCTGTGTTAATTCCTCAATGTGAGGGTGCGAGGGTTGGTGTAAGGAACGAATAGTGCATCGTAGAGGGGATACACGTATACCAAAACTAAATCCTGTCGATTCCATAGAAACGTGATTCGAATTAGAAGGAGAAGTCATAGAACCCATAGCATTTCATAGCGACGCAATTTCTGTGTTAATTCCTCAATGTGAGGGTGCGAGGGTTGGAGTAAAGAACGAATAGTGCATCGTAGGGGAGATACACGTATACCAAAACTAAATCCTGTCGTTTCCATAGAAACGTGATTCGATTTAGAAGGAGAAGTCATAGAACCCATAGTATATAATAGCGACGCAATTTCTGTGTTAGTTCCTCAATGTGAGGGTGCGAGGGTTGGAGTAAAGAACGAATAGTGCATCGTAGAGGAGATACACGTATACCAAAACTAAATCCTGTCGTTTCCATAGAAACGTGATTCGATTTAGAAGGAGAAGTCATAGAACACATAGTATATCATAGCGACGCAATTTCTGTGTTAATTCCTCAATGGGAGGGTGCGAGGGTTGGAGTAAAGAACGAATAGTGCATCGTAGAGGAGATACACTTATACCAAAACTAAATCCTGTCGTTTCCATAGAAACGTGATTCGATGTAGAAGGAGAAGTCATAGAACCCATAGTATATCATAGCGACGCAATTTCTCTGTTAGTTCCTCAATGTGAGGGTGCGAGGGTTCGAGTAAAGAACGAATAGTGCATCGTAGAGGAGATACACGTATACCAAAACTAAATCCTGTCGTTTCCATAGAAACGTGATTCGATTTAGAAGCAGAAGTCATAGAACCCATAGTATATCATAGCGACGCAATTTCTGTGTTAATTCCTCAATGTGAGGGTGCGAGGGTTGGAGTAAAGAACGAATAGTGCATCGTAGAGGAGATACACGTATACCAAAACTAAATCCTGTCGTTTCCATAGAAACGTGATTCGATTTAGAAGGAGAAGTCATAGAACCCATAGTATATCATAGCGACGCAATTTCTGTGTTAATTCCTCAATGTGAGGGTGCGAGGGTTGGAGTAAAGAACGAATAGTGCATCGTAGAGGAGATACACGTATACCAAAACTAAATCCTGTCGTTTCCATAGAAACGTGATTCGATTTAGAAGGAGAAGTCATAGAACACATAGTATATCATAGCGACGCAATTTCTGTGTTAATTCCTCAATGTGAGGGTGCGAGGGTTGGAGTAAAGAACGAATAGTGCATCGTAGAGGAGATATACGTATACCAAAACTAAATCCTGTCGTTTCCATAGAAACGTGATTCGATTTAGAAGGAGAAGTCATAGAACCCATAGTATATCATAGCGACGCAATTTCTGTGTTAATTCCTCAATGTGAGGGTGCGAGGGTTGGAGTAAAGAACGAATAGTGCATCGTAGAGGAGATACACGTATACCAAATCTAAATCCTGTCGTTTCCATAGAAACGTGATTCGATTTAGAAGGAGAAGTCATAGAACCCATAGTATATCATAGCGACGCAATTTCTGTGTTTATTCCTCAATGTGAGGGTGCGAGGGTTGGAGTTAAGAACGAATAGTGCATCGTAGAGGAGATACACGTATACCAAAAATAAAACCTGTCGTTTCCATAGAAATGTGATTCGATTTAGAAGGAGAAGTCATAGAACCCATAGTATTTCATAGCGACGCAATTTCTGTGTTAATTCCTCAATGTGAGGGTGCGAGGGTTGGAGTAAAGAACGAATAGTGAATTGTAGAGGAGATACACGTATACCAAAACTAAATCCTGTCGTTTCCATAGAAACGTGATTCGATTTAGAAGGAGAAGTCATAGAACCCATAGTATATCATAGCGACGCAATTTCTGTGTTAATTCCTCAATGTGAGGGTGCGAGGGTTGGAGTAAAGAACGAATAGTGCATCGTAGAGGAGATACACGTATACCAAAACTAAATCCTGTCGTTTCCATAGAAACGTGATTCGATTTATAAGGAGAAGTCATCGAACCCATAGTATATCATAGCGACGCAATTTCTGTGTTCATTCCTCAATGTGAGGGTGCGAGGGTTGGAGTAAAGAACGAACAGTGCATCGCAGAGGAGATACACGTATACCAAAACTAAATCCTGTCGTTTCCATAGAAACGTGATTCGATTTAGAAGGAGAAGTCATAGAAGCCATAGTATATCATAGCGACGCAATTTCTGTGTTAATTCCTCAATGTGAGGGTTCGAGGGTTGGAGTAAAGAACGAATAGTGCATCGTAGAGGAGATACACGTATACTAAAACTAAATCCTGTCGTTTCCATAGAAACGTGATTCGATTTAGAAGGAGAAGTCATAGAACCCATAGTATATCATAGCGACGCAATTTCTGTGTTAATTCCTCAATGTGAGGGAGCGAGGGTTGGAGTAAAGAACGAATAGTGCATCGTAGAGGAGATACACGTATACCAAAACTAAATCCTGTCGTTTCCATAGAAACGTGATTCGATTTAGAAGGAGAAGTCATAGAACCCATAGTATATCATCGCGACGCAATTTCTGTGTTAATTCCTCAATGTGAGGGTGCGAGGGTTGGAGTAAAGAACGAATAGTGCATCGTAGAGGAGATACACGTATACCAAAACTAAATCCTGTCGTTTCCATAGAAACGTGATTCGATTTAGAAGGAGAAGTCATAGAACCCATAGTATATCATAGCGACGCAATTTCTGTGTTAATTCCTCAATGTGAGGGTGCGAGGGTTGGAGTAAAGAACGAATAGCGCATCGTAGAGGAGATAAATGTATACCAAAACTAAATCCTGTCGTTTCCATAGAAACGTGATTCGATTTAGAAGGAGAAGTCATAGAACCCATAGTATATCATAGCGACGCAATTTCTGTGTTAATTCCTCAATGTGAGGGTGCGAGGGTTGGAGTAAAGAACGAATAGTGCATAGTAGTGGAGATACACGTATACCAAAATTAAATCCTGTCGATTCCATAGAAACGTGATTCGAATAAGAAGGAGAAGTCATAGAACCCATAGCATTTCATAGCGACGCAATTTCTGTGTTAATTCCTCAATGTGAGGGTGCGAGGATTGGAGTAAAGAACGAATAGTGCATCGTAGAGGAGATACACGTATACCAAAACTAAATCCTGTCGTTTCCATAGAAACGTGATTCGATTTAGAAGGAGAAGTCATAGAACCCATAGTATATCATAGCGACGCAATTTCTGTGTTAATTCCTCAATGTGAGGGTGCGAGGGTTGGAGTAAAGAACGAATAGTGCATCGTAGAGGAGATACACGTATACCACAACTAAATCCTGTCGTTTCCATAGAAACGTGATTCGATTTAGAGGGACAAGTCATAGAACCCATAGTATATCATAGCGACGCAATTTCTGTGTTAATTCCTCAATGTGAGGGAGCGAGGGTTGGAGTAAAGAACGAATAGTGCATCGTAGAGGAGATACACGTATACCAAAACTAAATCCTGTCGTTTCCATAGAAACGTGATTCGATTCAGAAGGAGAAGTCATAGAACCCATGATATATCATAGCGACGCAATTTCTGTGTTAATTCCTCAATGTGAGGGTGCGAGGGTTGGAGTAAAGAACGAATAGTGCATCGTAGAGGAGATACAAGTATACCAAAACTAAATCCTGTCGTTTCCATAGAAACGTGATTCGATTTAGAAGGAGAAGTCATAGAACCCATAGTATTTCATAGCGACGCAATTTCTGTGTTAATTCCTCAATGTGAGGGTGCGAGGTTTGGAGTAAAGAACGAATAGTGCATCGTAGCGGAGATACACGTATACCAAAACTAAATCCTGTCGTTTCCATAGAAACGTGATTCGATTTAGAAGGAGAAGTTATAGAACCCATAGTATATCATAGCGACGCAATTTCGGTGATAATTCCTCAATGTGAGGGAGCGAGGGTTGGAGTAGAGAACGAATAGTGCATCGTAGCGGAGATACACGTATACCAAAACTAAATCCTGTCGTTTCCATAGAAACGTGATTCGATTTAGAAGGAGAAGTTATAGAACCCATAGTATATCATAGCGACGCAATTTCGGTGTTAATTCCTCAATGTGAGGGAGCGAGGGTTGGAGTAGAGAACGAATAGTGCATCGTAGAGGAGATACACGTATACCAAAACTAAATCCTGTCGTTTCCATAGAAACGTGATTCGATTTAGAAGGAGAAGTCATAGAACCCATAGTATATCATAGCGACGCAATTTCTGTGTTAATTCCTCAATGTGAGGGTGCGAGGGTTGGAGTAAAGAACGAATAGTGCATCGTAGAGGAGATACACGTATACCAAAACTAAATCCTGTCGTTTCCATACAAACGTGATTCGATTTAGAAGGAGAAGTCATAGAACCCATAGTATATCATAGCGACGCAATTTCTGTGTTAATTCCTCATTGTGAGGGTGCGAGGGTTGGAGTAAAGAACGAATAGTGCATCGTAGAGGAGATACATGTATACCAAAACTAAATCCTGTCGTTTCCATAGAAACGTGATTCGATTTAGAAGGAGAAGTCGTAGAACACATAGTATATCATAGCGACGCAATTTCTGTGTTAATTCCTCAATGTGAGGGTGCGAGGGTTGGAGTAAAGAACGAATAGTGCATCGTAGAGGAGATACACGTATACCAAAACTAAATCCTGTCGATTCCATAGAAACGAGATTCGAATTAGAAGGAGAAGTCATAGAACCCATAGCATTTCATAGCGACGCAATTTCTGTGTTAATTCCTCAATGTGAGGGTGCGAGGGTTGGAGTAAAGAACGAATAGTGCATCGTAGAGGAGATACACGTATACAAAAACTAAATCCTGTCGTTTCCATAGAAACGTGATTCGATTTAGAAGGAGAAGTCATAGAACCCATAGTATATCATAGCGACGCAATTTCTGTGTTAATTCCTCAATGTGAGGGTGCGAGGGTTGGAGTAAAGAACGAATAGTGCATCGTAGAGGAGATACACGTATACCACAACTAAATCCTGTCGTTTCCATAGAAACGTGATTCGATTTAGAAGGAGAAGTCATAGAACCCATAGTATATCATAGCGACGCAATTTCTGTGTTAATTCCTCAATGTGAGGGTGCGAGGGTTGGAGTAAAGAACGAATAGTGCATCGTAGAGGAGATACACGTATACCAAAACTAAATCCTGTCGTTTCCATAGAAACGTGATTCGATTTAGAAGGAGAAGTCATAGAACCCATGGTATATCATAGCGAAGCAATTTCTGTGTTAATTCCTCAATGTGAGGGTGCGAGGGTTTGAGTAAAGAACGAATAGTGCATCGTAGAGGAGATACACGTATACCAAAACCAAATCCTGTCGTTTCCATAGAAACGTGATTCGATTTAGTAGGAGGAGTCATAGAACCCATGGTATATCATAACGACGCAATTTCAGTGTTAATTCCTCAATGTGAGGGTGCGAGGGTTGGAGTAAAGAACGAATAGTGCATCGTAGAGGAGATACACGTATACCAAAACTAAATCCTTTCGTTTCCATAGAAACGTGATTCGATTTAGAAGGAGAAGTCATAGAACCCATAGTATATCATAGCGACGCAATTTCTGTGTTAATTCCTCAATGTGAGGGTGCGAGGGTTGGAGTAAAGAACGAATAGTGCATCGTAGAGGAGATACACGTATACCAAAACTAAATCTTGTCGTTTCCATAGAAACGTGACTCGATTTAGAAGGAGAAGTCATAGAACCCATAGTATTTCATAGCGACGCAATTTCTGTGTTAATTCCTCAATGTGAGGGTGCGAGGGTTGGAGTAAAGAACGAATAGTGCATCGTAGCGGAGATACACGTATACCAAAACTAAATCCTGTCGTTTCCATAGATACGTGATTCGATTTAGAAGGAGAAGTCATAGAACCCATAGTATATCATAGCGACGCAATTTCTGTGTTAATTCCTCAATGTGAGGGTGCGAGGGTTGGAGTAAAGAACGAATAGTGCATCGTAGAGGAGATACACGTATACCAAAACTAATTCCTGTCGTCTCCATAGAAACGTGATTCGATTTAGAAGGAGAAGTCATAGAACTCATAGTATATCATAGCGACGCAATTTCTGTGTTAATTCCTCAATGTGAGGGTGCGAGGGTTGGAGTAAAGAACGAATAGTGCATCGTAGAGGAGATACACGTATACCAAAACTAAATCCTGTCGTTTCCATAGAAACGTGATTCGATTTTGAAGGAGAAGTCATAGAACCCATAGTATATCATAGCGACGCAATTTCTGTGTTAATTCCTCAATGTGAGGGTGCGAGGGTTGGAGTAAAGAACGAATAGTGCATCGTAGAGGAGATACACGTATACCAAAACTAAATCCTTTCGCTTCCATAGAAACGTGATTCGATTTAGAAGGAGAAGTCATAGAACCCATAGTATATCATAGCGACGCAATTTCTGTGTTATTTCCTCAATGTGAGGGTGCGAGGGTTGGAGTAAAGAACGAATAGTGCATCGTAGAGGAGATACACGTATACCACAACTAAATCCTGTCGTTTCCATAGAAACGTGATTCGATTTAGAAGGAGAAGTCATAGAACCCATAGTATATCATAGCGACGCAATTTCTGTGTTAATTCCTCAATGTGAGGGTGCGAGGGTTGGAGTAAAGAACGAATAGTGCATCGTAGAGGAGATACACGTATACCAAAACTAAATCCTGTCGTTTCCATAGAAACGTGATTCGATTTAGAAGGAGAAGTCATAGAACCCATGGTATATCATAGCGAAGCAATTTCTGTGTTAATTCCTCAATGTGAGGGTGCGAGGGTTTGAGTAAAGAACGAATAGTGCATCGTAGAGGAGATACACGTATACCAAAACCAAATCCTGTCGTTTCCATAGAAACGTGATTCGATTTAGTAGGAGGAGTCATAGAACCCATGGTATATCATAACGACGCAATTTCAGTGTTAATTCCTCAATGTGAGGGTGCGAGGGTTGGAGTAAAGAACGAATAGTGCATCGTAGAGGAGATACACGTATACCAAAACTAAATCCTTTCGTTTCCATAGAAACGTGATTCGATTTAGAAGGAGAAGTCATAGAACCCATAGTATATCATAGCGACGCAATTTCTGTGTTAATTCCTCAATGTGAGGGTGCGAGGGTTGGAGTAAAGAACGAATAGTGCATCGTAGAGGAGATACACGTATACGAAAACTAAATCTTGTCGTTTCCATAGAAACGTGACTCGATTTAGAAGGAGAAGTCATAGAACCCATAGTATTTCATAGCGACGCAATTTCTGTGTTAATTCCTCAATGTGAGGGTGCGAGGGTTGGAGTAAAGAACGAATAGTGCATCGTAGCGGAGATACACGTATACCAAAACTAAATCCTGTCGTTTCCATAGATACGTGATTCGATTTAGAAGGAGAAGTCATAGAACCCATAGTATATCATAGCGACGCAATTTCTGTGTTAATTCCTCAATGTGAGGGTGCGAGGGTTGGAGTAAAGAACGAATAGTGCATCGTAGAGGAGATACACGTATACCAAAACTAAATCCTGTCGTCTCCATAGAAACGTGATTCGATTTAGAAGGAGAAGTCATAGAACTCATAGTATATCATAGCGACGCAATTTCTGTGTTAATTCCTCAATGTGAGGGTGCGAGGGTTGGAGTAAAGAACGAATAGTGCATCGTAGAGGAGATACACGTATACCAAAACTAAATCCTGTCGTTTCCATAGAAACGTGATTCGATTTTGAAGGAGAAGTCATAGAACCCATAGTATATCATAGCGACGCAATTTCTGTGTTAATTCCTCAATGTGAGGGTGCGAGGGTTGGAGTAAAGAACGAATAGTGCATCGTAGAGGAGATACACGTATACCAAAACTAAATCCTTTCGCTTCCATAGAAACGTGATTCGATTTAGAAGGAGAAGTCATAGAACCCATAGTATATCATAGCGACGCAATTTCTGTGTTATTTCCTCAATGTGAGGGTGCGAGGGTTGGAGTAAAGAACGAATAGTGCATCGTAGAGGAGATACACGTATACCAAAACTAAATCCTGTCGTTTCCATAGAAACGTGATTCGAGTTAGAAGGAGAAGTCATAGAACCCATAGTATATCATAGCGACGCAATTTCTGTGTTAATTCCTCAATGTGAGGGTGCGAGGGTTGGAGTAAAGAACGAATAGTGCATCGTAGAGGAGATACACGTATACCAAAACTAAATCCTGTCGTTTCCATAGAAACGTGATTCGATTTAGAAGGAGAAGTCATAGAACCCATAGTATATCATAGCGACGCAATTTCTGTGTTAATTCCTCAATGTGAGGGTGCGAGGGTTGGAGTAAAGAACGAATAGTGCATCGTAGAGGAGATACACGTATACCAAAACTAAATCCTGTCGTTTCCATAGAAACGTGATTCGATTTAGAAGGAGAAGTCATAGAACCCATAGTATTTCATAGCGACGCAATTTCTGTGTTAATTCCTCAATGTGAGGGTGCGAGGGTTGGAGTAAAGAACGAATAGTGCATCGTAGAGGAGATACACGTATACCAAAACTAAATCCTGTCGTTTCAATAGAAACGTGATTCGATTTAGAAGGAGAAGTCATAGAACCCATAGTATATCATAGCGACGCAATTTCTGTGTTAATTCCTCAATGTGAGGGTGTGAGGGTTGGAGTAAAGAACGAATAGTGCATCGTAGAGGAGATACACGTATACCAAAACTAAATCCTGTCGTTTCCATAGAAACGTGATTCGATTTAGAAGGAGAAGTCATAGAACCCATAGTATTTCATAGCGACGCAATTTCTGTGTTAATTCCTCAATTTGAGGGTGCGAGGGTTGGAGTAAAGAACGAACAGTGCATCGTAGAGGAGATACACGTATACCAAAACTAAATCCTGTCGCATCCATAGAAACGTGATTAGATTCAGAAGGAGAAGTCATAGAACCCATGATATATCATAGCGACGCAATTTCTGTGTTAATTCCTCAATGTGAGGGTGCGAGGGTTGGAGTAAAGAACGAATAGTGCATCGTAGAGGAGATACAAGTATACCAAAACTAAATCCTGTCGTTTCCATAGAAACGTGATTCGATTTAGAAGGAGAAGTCATAGAACCCATAGTATTTCATAGCGACGCAATTTCTGTGTTAATTCCTCAATGTGAGGGTGCGAGGGTTGGAGTAAAGAACGAATAGTGCATCGTAGCGGAGATACACGTATACCAAAACTAAATCCTGTCGTTTCCATAGAAACGTGATTCGATTTAGAAGGAGAAGTTATAGAACCCATAGTATATCATAGCGACGCAATTTCGGTGATAATTCCTCAATGTGAGGGAGCGAGGGTTGGAGTAGAGAACGAATAGTGCATCGTAGCGGAGATACACGTATACCAAAACTAAATCCTGTCGTTTCCATAGAAACGTGATTCGATTTAGAAGGAGAAGTTATAGAACCCATAGTATATCATAGCGACGCAATTTCGGTGTTAATTCCTCAATGTGAGGGAGCGAGGGTTGGAGTAGAGAACGAATAGTGCATCGTAGAGGAGATACACGTATACCAAAACTAAATCCTGTCGTTTCCATAGAAACGTGATTCGATTTAGAAGGAGAAGTCATAGAACCCATAGTATATCATAGCGACGCAATTTCTGTGTTAATTCCTCAATGTGAGGGTGCGAGGGTTGGAGTAAAGAACGAATAGTGCATCGTAGAGGAGATACACGTATACCAAAACTAAATCCTGTCGTTTCCATACAAACGTGATTCGATTTAGAAGGAGAAGTCATAGAACCCATAGTATATCATAGCGACGCAATTTCTGTGTTAATTCCTCATTGTGAGGGTGCGAGGGTTGGAGTAAAGAACGTATAGTGCATCGTAGAGGAGATATATGTATACCAAAACTAAATCCTGTCGTTTCCATAGAAACGTGATTCGATTTAGAAGGAGAAGTCGTAGAACACATAGTATATCATAGCGACGCAATTTCTGTGTTAATTCCTCAATGTGAGGGTGCGAGGGTTTGAGTAAAGAACGAATAGTGCATCGTAGAGGAGATACACGTATACCAAAACCAAATCCTGTCGTTTCCATAGAAACGTGATTCGATTTAGTAGGAGAAGTCATAGAACCCATGGTATATCATAACGACGCAATTTCAGTGTTAATTCCTCAATGTGAGGGTGCGAGGGTTGGAGTAAAGAACGAATAGTGCATCGTAGAGGAGATACACGTATACCAAAACTAAATCCTTTCGTTTCCATAGAAACGTGATTCGATTTAGAAGGAGAAGTCATAGAACCCATAGTATATCATAGCGACGCAATTTCTGTGTTAATTCCTCAATGTGAGGGTGCGAGGGTTGGAGTAAAGAACGAATAGTGCATCGTAGAGGAGATACACGTATACCAAAACTAAATCTTGTCGTTTCCATAGAAACGTGACTCGATTTAGAAGGAGAAGTCATAGAACCCATAGTATTTCATAGCGACGCAATTTCTGTGTTAATTCCTCAATGTGAGGGTGCGAGGGTTGGAGTAAAGAACGAATAGTGCATCGTAGCGGAGATACACGTATACCAAAACTAAATCCTGTCGTTTCCATAGAAACGTGATTCGATTTAGAAGGAGAAGTCATAGAACCCATAGTATATCATAGCGACGCAATTTCTGTGTTAATTCCTCAATGTGAGGGTGCGAGGGTTGGAGTAAAGAACGAATAGTGCATCGTAGAGGAGATACACGTATACCAAAACTAAATCCTGTCGTCTCCATAGAAACGTGATTCGATTTAGAAGGAGAAGTCATAGAACTCATAGTATATCATAGCGACGCAATTTCTGTGTTAATTCCTCAATGTGAGGGTGCGAGGGTTGGAGTAAAGAACGAATAGTGCATCGTAGAGGAGATACACGTATACCAAAACTAAATCCTGTCGTTTCCATAGAAACGTGATTCGATTTTGAAGGAGAAGTCATAGAACCCATAGTATATCATAGCGACGCAATTTCTGTGTTAATTCCTCAATGTGAGGGTGCGAGGGTTGGAGTAAAGAACGAATAGTGCATCGTAGAGGAGATACACGTATACCAAAACTAAATCCTTTCGCTTCCATAGAAACGTGATTCGATTTAGAAGGAGAAGTCATAGAACCCATAGTATATCATAGCGACGCAATTTCTGTGTTATTTCCTCAATGTGAGGGTGCGAGGGTTGGAGTAAAGAACGAATAGTGCATCGTAGAGGAGATACACGTATACCAAAACTAAATCCTGTCGTTTCCATAGAAACGTGATTCGAGTTAGAAGGAGAAGTCATAGAACCCATAGTATATCATAGCGACGCAATTTCTGTGTTAATTCCTCAATGTGAGGGTGCGAGGGTTGGAGTAAAGAACGAATAGTGCATCGTAGAGGAGATACACGTATACCAAAACTAAATCCTGTCGTTTCCATAGAAACGTGATTCGATTTAGAAGGAGAAGTCATAGAACCCATAGTATATCATAGCGACGCAATTTCTGTGTTAATTCCTCAATGTGAGGGTGCGAGGGTTGGAGTAAAGAACGAATAGTGCATCGTAGAGGAGATACACGTATACCAAAACTAAATCCTGTCGTTTCCATAGAAACGTGATTCGATTTAGAAGGAGAAGTCATAGAACCCATAGTATTTCATAGCGACGCAATTTCTGTGTTAATTCCTCAATGTGAGGGTGCGAGGGTTGGAGTAAAGAACGAATAGTGCATCGTAGAGGAGATACACGTATACCAAAACTAAATCCTGTCGTTTCAATAGAAACGTGATTCGATTTAGAAGGAGAAGTCATAGAACCCATAGTATTTCATAGCGACGCAATTTCTGTGTTAATTCCTCAATGTGAGGGTGTGAGGGTTGGAGTAAAGAACGAATAGTGCATCGTAGAGGAGATACACGTATACCAAAACTAAATCCTGTCGTTTCCATAGAAACGTGATACGATTTAGAAGGAGAAGTCATAGAACCCATAGTATTTCATAGCGACGCAATTTCTGTGTTAATTCCTCAATTTGAGGGTGCGAGGGTTGGAGTAAAGAACGAATAGTGCATCGTAGAGGAGATACACGTATACCAAAACTAAATCCTGTCGCATCCATAGAAACGTGATTCGATTTAGAAGGAGAAGTCATAGAACCCATAGTATTTCATAGCGACGCAATTTCTGTGGTAATTCCTCAATGTGAGGGTGCGAGGGTTGGAGTAAAGAACGAATAGTGCATCGTAGAGGAGATACACGTATACCAAAACTAAATCCTGTCGTTTCCATAGAAACGTGATTCGATTTAGAAAGAGAAGTCATAGAACCCATTGTATATCATAGCGACGCAATTTCTGTGTTAATTCCTCAATGTGAGGGTGCGAGGGTTGGAGTAAAGAACGAATAGTGCATTGTAGAGGAGATACACGTATACCAAAACTAAATCCTGTCGTTTCCATAGAAACGTGATTCGATTTAGAAGGAGAAGTCATAGAACCCATAGTATATCATAGCGACGCAATTTCTGTGTTCATTCCTCAATGTGAGGGTGCGAGGGTTGGAGTAATGAACGAATAGTGCATCGTAGAGGAGATACACGTATACCAAAACTAAATCCTGCCGTTTCCATAGAAACGTGATTCGATTTAGAAGGAGAAGTCATAGAACCCATAGTATATGATAGCGACGCAATTTCTGTGTTCATTCCTCAATGTGAGGGTGCGAGGGTTGGAGTAAAGAACGAATAGTGCATCGTAGAGGAGATACACGTATACCAAAACTAAATCCTGTCGTTTCCATAGAAACGTGATTCGATTTAGAAGGAGAAGTCATAGAACCCATAGTATATGATAGCGACGCAATTTCTGTGTTAATTCCTCAATGTGAGGGTGCGAGGGTTGGAGTAAAGAACGAATAGTGCATCGTAGAGGAGATACACGTATACCAAAACTAAATCCAGTCGTTTCCATAGAAACATGATTCGATTTAGAAGGAGAAGTCATAGAACCCATAGTATATCATAGCGACGCAATTTCTGTGTTAATTCCTCAATGTGAGGGTGCGAGGGTTGGAGTAAAGAACGAATAGTGCATCGTAGAGGAGATAAACGTATACCAAAACTAAATCCTGTCGTTTCCATAGAAACGTAATTCGATTTAGAAGGAGAAGTCATAGAACCCATAGTATATCATAGCGACGCAATATCTGTGTTAATTCCTCAATGTGAGGGTGCGAGGGTTGGAGTAAAGAACGAATAGTGCATCGTAGAGGAGATACACGTATACCAAAACTAAATCCTGTCGCTTAGTTAGAAACGTGATTCGATTTAGAAGGAGAAGTCATAGAACCAATAGTATATCATAGCGACGCAATTTCTGTGTTAATTCCTCAATGTGAGGGTGCGAGGGTTGGAGTAAAGAACGAATAGTGCATCGTAGAGGAGATACACGTATACCAAAACTAAATCCTGTCGTTTCCATAGAAACGTGATTCGATTTAGAAGGAGAAGTCATAGAACCCATAGTATATCATAGCGACGCAATTTCTGTGTTAATTCCTCAATGTGAGGGTGCGAGGGTTGGAGTAAACAACGAATAGTGCATCGTAGAGGAGATACACGTATACCAAAACTAAATCCTGTCGTTTCCATAGAAACGTGATTCGATTTAGAAGGAGAAGTCATAGAACCCATAGTATATCATAGCGACGCAATTTCTGTGTTAATTCCTCAATGTGAGGGTGCGAGGGTTGGAGTAAAGAACGAATAGTGCATCGTAGAGGAGATACACGTATACCAAAATTAAATCCTGTCGTTTCCATAGAAACGTGATTCGATTTAGAAGGAGAAGACATAGAACCCATAGTATTTCATAGCGACGCAATTTCTGTGTTAATTCCTCAATGTGAGGGTGTGAGGGTTGGAGTAAAGAACGAATAGTGCATCGTAGAGGAGATACACGTATACCAAAACTAAATCCTGTCGTTTCAATAGAAACGTGATTCGATTTAGAAGGAGAAGTCATAGAACCCATAGTATTTCATAGCGACGCAATTTCTGTGTTAATTCCTCAATGTGAGGGTGTGAGGGTTGGAGTAAAGAACGAATAGTGCATCGTAGAGGAGATACACGTATACCAAAACTAAATCCTGTCGTTTCCATAGAAACGTGATTCGATTTAGAAGGAGAAGTCATAGAACCCATAGTATTTCATAGCGACGCAATTTCTGTGTTAATTCCTCAATGTGAGGGTGCGAGGGTTGGAGTAAAGAACGAATAGTGCATCGTAGAGGAGATACACGTATACCAAAACTAAATCCTGTCGCATCCATAGAAACGTGATTCGATTTTGAAGGAGAAGTCATAGAACCCATAGTATTTCATAGCGACGCAATTTCTGTGGTAATTCCTCAATGTGAGGGTGCGAGGGTTGGAGTAAAGAACGAATAGTGCATCGTAGAGGAGATACACGTATACCAAAACTAAATCCTGTCGTTTCCATAGAAACGTGATTCGATTTAGAAGGAGAAGTCATAGAACCCATAGTAAATCATAGCGACGCAATTTCTGTGTTAATTCCTCAATGTGAGGGTGCGAGGGTTGGAGTAAAGAACGAATAGTGCATTGTAGAGGAGATACACGTATACCAAAACTAAATCCTGTCGTTTCCATAGAAACGTGATTCGATTTAGAAGGAGAAGTCATAGAACCCATAGTATATCATAGCGACGCAATTTCTGTGTTCATTCCTCAATGTGAGGGTGCGAGGGTTGGAGTAATGAACGAATAGTGCATCGTAGAGGAGATACACGTATACCAAAACTAAATCCTGCCGTTTCCATAGAAACGTGATTCGATTTAGAAGGAGAAGTCATAGAACCCATAGTATATGATAGCGACGCAATTTCTGTGTTAATTCCTCAATGTGAGGGTGCGAGGGTTGGAGTAAAGAACGAATAGTGCATCGTAGAGGAGATACACGTATACCAAAACTAAATCCTGTCGTTTCCATAGAAACGTGATTCGATTTAGAAGGAGAAGTCATAGAACTCATAGTATATGATAGCGACGCAATTTCTGTGTTAATTCCTCAATGTGAGGGTGCGAGGGTTGGAGTAAAGAACGAATAGTGCATCGTAGAGGAGATACACGTATACCAAAACTAAATCCAGTCGTTTCCATAGAAACGTGATTCGATTTAGAAGGAGAATTCATAGAACCCATAGTATATCATAGCGACGCAATTTCTGTGTTAATTCCTCAATGTGAGGGTGCGAGGGTTGGAGTAAAGAACGAATAGTGCATCGCAGAGGAGATAAACGTATACCAAAACTAAATGCTGTCGTTTCCATAGAAACGTGATTCGATTTAGAAGGAGAAGTCATAGAACCCATAGTATATCATAGCGACGCAATATCTGTGTTATTTCCTCAATGTGAGGGTGCGAGGGTTGGAGTAAAGAACGAATAGTGCATCGTAGAGGAGATACACGTATACCAAAACTAAATCCTGTCGCTTAGTTAGAAACGTGATTCGATTTAGAAGGAGAAGTCATAGAACCAATAGTATATCATAGCGACGCAATTTCTGTGTTAATTCCTCAATGTGAGGGTGCGAGGGTTGGAGTAAAGAACGAATAGTGCATCGTAGAGGAGATACACGTATACCAATTCTAAATCCTGTCATTTCCATAGAAACGTGATTCGATTTAGAAGGAGAAGTCATAGGACCCATAGTATATCATAGCGACGCAATTTCTGTGTTAATTCCTCAATGTGAGGGTGCGAGGGTTGGAGTAAACAACGAATAGTGCATCGTAGAGGAGATACACGTATACCAAAACCAAATCCTGTCGTTTCCATAGAAACGTGATTCGATTTAGAAGGAGAAGTCATAGAACCCATAGTATATCATAGCGACGCAATTTCTGTGTTAATTCCTCAATGTGAGGGTGCGAGGGTTGGAGTAAAGAACGAATAGTGCATCGTAGAGGAGATACACGTATACCAAAATTAAATCCTGTCGTTTCCATAGAAACGTGATTCGATTTAGAAGAAGACATAGAACCCATAGTATTTCATAGCGACGCAATTTCTGTGTTAATTCCTCAATGTGAGGGTGCGAAGGTTGGAGTAAAGAACGAATAGTGCATCGTAGAGGAGATACACGTATACCAAAACTAAATCCTGTCGTTTCCATAGAAACGTGATTCGATTTAGAAGGAGAAGTCATAGAACCCATAGTATTTCATAGCGACGCAATTTCTGTGTTAATTCCTCAATGTGAGGGTGTGAGGGATGGAGTAAAGAACGAATAGTGCATCGTAGAGGAGATACACGTATACCAAAACTAAATCCTGTCGTTTCCATAGAAACGTGATTCGATTTAGAAGGAGAAGTCATAGAACCCATAGTATATCATAGCGACGCAATTTCTGTGTTAATTCCTCAATGTGAGGGTGCGAGGGTTGGAGTAAAGAACGAATAGTGCATCGTAGAGGAGATACACGTATACCAAAACTAAATCCTGTCGTTTCCATAGGAACGTGATTCGATTTAGAAGGAGAAGTCATAGAACCCATAGTATATCATAGCGACGCAATTTCCGTGTTAATTCCTCAATGTGAGGGTGCGAGGGTTGGAGTAAAGAACGAATAGTGCATCGTAGAGGATATACACGAATACCAAAACTAAATCCTGTCGTTTCCATAGAAACGTGATTCGATTTAGAAGGAGAAGTCATAGAACCCATAGTATATCATAGCGACGCAATTTCTGTGTTAATTCCTCAATGTGAGGGTGCGAGGGTTGGAGTAAAGAACGAATAGTGCATCGTGGAGGAGATACACGTATACCAAAACTAAATCCTGTCGTTTCCATAGAAACGTGATTCGATTTAGAAGGAGAAGTCATAGAACCCATGGTATATCATAGCGACGCAATTTCTGTGTTAATTCCTCAATGTGAGGGTGCGAGGGTTGAAGTAAAGAACGAATAGTGCATCGTAGAGGAGGTACACGTATACCAAAACTAACTCCTGTCGTTTCCATAGAAACGTGATTCGATTTAGAAGGAGAGGTCATAGAACCCATAGTATTTCATAGCGACGCAATTTCTGCGTTAATTCCTCAATGTGAGGGTGCGAGGGTTGGAGTAAGGAACGAATAGTGCATCGTAGCGGAGATACACGTATACCACAACTAAATCCTGTCGTTTCCATAGAAACGTGATTCGATTTAGAAGGAAGAGTCATAGAACCCATAGTATATCATAGCGACGCAATTTCTGTGTTAATTCCTCAATGTGAGGGTGCGAGGGTTGGAGTAAAGAACGAATAGTGCATCGTAGAGGAGATACACGTATACCAAAACTAAATCCTGTCGTTTCCATAAAAACGTGATTCGATTTAGACGGAGAAGTCATAGAACCCATAGTATATCATAGCGACGCAATTTCTGTGTTAATTCCTCAGTGTGAGGGTGCGAGGGTTGGAGTAAAGAACGAATAGTGCATCGTAGAGGAGATACACGTATACCAAAACTAAATCCTGTCACTTCCATAGAAACGTGATTCGATTTAGAAGGAGAAGTCATAGAAGCCATAGTATATCATAGCGACGCAATTTCTGTGTTAATTCCTCAATGTGAGGGTGCGAGGGTTGGAGTAAAGAACGAATAGTGCATCGTAGAGGAGATACACGTATACCAAAACTAAATCCTGTCGCTTCCATAGAAACGTGATTCGATTTAGAAGGAGAAGTCATAGAACCCATAGTATTTCATAGCGACGCAATTTCTGTGTTAATTCCTCAATGTGAGGGTGCGAGGGTTGGAGTAAAGGACGAATAGTGCATCGTAGAGGAGATACACGTATACCAAAACTAAATCCTGTCGTTTCCATAGAAACGTGATTCGATTTAGAAGGAGAAGTCATAGAACCCATAGTATATCATAGCGACGCAATTTCTGTGTTAATTCCTCAATGTGAGGGTGCGAGGGTTGGAGTAAAGAACGAATAGTGCATCGTAGAGGAGATACACGTATACCAAAACTAAATCCTGTCGTTTCCATAGAAACGTGATTCGATTTAGAAGGAGAAGGCATAGAACCCATAGTATATCATAGCGACGCAATTTCTGTGTTAATTCCTTAATGTGAGGGTGCGAGGGTTGGAGTAAAGAACGAATAGTGCATCGTAGAGGAGATACACGTACACCAAAACTAAATCCTGTCGTTTCCATAGAAACGTGATTCGATTTAGAAGGAGAAGTCATAGAACCCATAGTATATCATAGCGACGCAATTTCTGTGTTAATTCCTCAATGTGAGGGTGCGAGGGTTGGAGTAAAGAACGAATAGTGCATCGTAGAGGAGATACACGTATACCAAAACTAAATCCTGTCGTTTCCATAGAAACTTGATTCGATTTAGAAGGAGAACTCATAGAACCCATAGTATATCATAGCGACGCAATTTCTGTGTTAATTAGTCAATGTGAGGGTGCGAGGGTTGGAGTAAAGAACGAATAGTGCATCGTAGAGGAGATACACGTATACCAAAACTAAATCCTGTCGCTTCCATAGAAACGTGATTCGATTTAGAAGGAGAAGTCATAGAACCCATAGTATATCATAGCGACGCAATTTCTGAGTTAATTCCTCAATGTGAGGGTGCGAGGGTTGGAGTAAAGAACGAATAGTGCATCGTAGAGGAGATACACGTATACCAAAACTAAATCCTGTCGTTTCCATAGAAACGTGATTCGATTTAGAAGGAGAAGTCATAGAACCCATAGTATATCATAGCGACGCAATTTTTTTGTTAATTCCTCAATGTGAGGGTGCGAGGATTGGAGTAAAGAACGAATAGTGCATCGTAGAGGAGATACACGTATACCACAACTAAATCCTGTCGTTTCCATAGAAACGTGATTCGATTTAGAAGGAGAAGTCATAGAACACATAGTATATCATAGCGACGCAATTTCTGTGTTAATTCCTCAATGTGATGGTGCGAGGGTTGGAGTAAAGAACGAATAGTGCATCGTAGAGGAGATACACGTATACCAAAACTAAATCCTGTCGTTTCCATAGAAACGTGATTCGATTTAGAAGGAGAAGTCATAGAACCCATGGTATATCATAGCGACGCAATTTCTGTGTTAATACCTCAATGTGAGGGTGCGAGGGTTGGAGTAAAGAACGAATAGTGCATCGTAGAGGAGATACACGTATACCAAAACTAAATCCTGTCGTTTCCATTGAAACGTGATTCGATTTAGAAGGAGAAGTCATAGAACCCATAGTATTTCATAGCGACGCAATTTCTGTGTTAATTCCTCAATGTGAGGGTGCGAGGGTTGGAGTAAAGAACGAATAGTGCATCGTAGCGGAGATACACGTATACCAAAACTAAATCCTGTCGTTTCCATAGAAACGTGATTCGATTTAGAAGGAGAAGTCATAGAACCCATAGTATATCATAGCGACGCAATTTTTGTGTTAATTCCTCAATGGAGGGTGCGAGGGTTGGAGTAAAGAACGAATAGTGCATCGTAGAGGAGATACACGTATACCAAAACTAAATCCTGTTGTTTCCATAGAAACGTTTTTCGATTTAGAAGGAGAAGTCATAGAACCCATAGTATATCATAGCGACGCAATTTCTGTGTTAATTCCTCAATGTGAGGGTGCGAGGGTTGGAGTAAAGAACGAATAGTGCATCGTAGAGGAGATACACATATACCAAAACTAAATCCTGTCGTTTCCATAGAAACGTGATTCGATTTAGAAGGAGAAGTCATAGAACCCATAGTATATCATAGCGACGCAATTTCTGTGTTAATTCCTCAATGTGAGGGTGCGAGGGTTGGAGTACAGAACGAATAGTGCATCGTAGAGGAGATACACGTATACCAAAACTAAATCCTGTCGTTTCCATAGAAACGTGATTCGATTTAGAAGGAGAAGTCATAGAACCCATAGTATATCATAGCGACGCAATTTCTGTGTTAATTCCTCAATGTGAGGGTGCGAGGGTTGGAGTAAACAACGAATAGTGCATCGTAGAGGAGATACACGTATACCAAAACTAAATCCTGTCGTTTCCATAGAAACGTGATTCGATTTAGAAGGAGAAGTCATAGAACCCATAGTATATCATAGCGACGCAATTTCTGTGTTAATTCCTCAATGTGAGGGTGCGAGGGTTGGAGTAAAGAACGAATAGTGCATCGTAGAGGAGATACACGTATACCAAAATTAAATCCTGTCGTTTCCATAGAAACGTGATTCGATTTAGAAGGAGAAGACATAGAACCCATAGTATTTCATAGCGACGCAATTTCTGTGTTAATTCCTCAATGTGAGGGTGCGAGGGTTGGAGTAAAGAACGAATAGTGCATCGTAGAGGAGATACACGTATACCAAAACTAAATGCTGTCGTTTCCATAGAAACGTGATTCGATTTAGAAGGAGAAGTCATAGAACCCATAGTATTTCATAGCGACGCAATTTCTGTGTTAATTCCTCAATGTGAGGGTGCGAGGGTTGGAGTAAAGAACGAATAGTGCATCGTAGAGGAGATACACGTATACCAAAACTAAATCCTGTCGTTTCCATAGAAACGTGATTCGATTTAGAAGGAGAAGTACCAGAACCCATAGTATATCATAGCGACGCAATTTCTGTGTTAATTCCTCAATGTGAGGGTGCGAGGGTTGGAGTAAAGAACGAATAGTGCATCGTAGAGGAGATACACGTATACCAAAACTAAATCCTGTCGTTTCCATAGAAACGTGATTCGATTTAGAAGGAGAAGTCATAGAACCCATAGTATATCATAGCGACGCAATTTCTGTGTTAAATCCTCAATGTGAGGGTGCGAGGGTTGGAGTAAAGAACGAATAGTGCATCGTAGAGGATATACACGAATACCAAATCTATATCCTGTCGTTTCCATAGAAACGTGATTCGATTTAGAAGGAGAAGTCATAGAACCCATAGTATATCATAGCGACGCAATTTCTGTGTTAATTCCTCAATGTGAGGGTGCGAGGGTTGGAGTAAAGAACGAATAGTGCATCGTAGAGGAGATACACGTATACCAAAACTAAATCCTGTCGTTTCCATAGAAACGTGATTCGATTTAGAAGGAGAAGTCATAGAACCCATGGTATATCATAGCGACGCAATTTCTGTGTTAATTCCTCAATGTGAGGGTGCGAGGGTTGAAGTAAAGAACGAATAGTGCATCGTAGAGGAGATACACGTATACCAAAACTAACTCCTGTCGTTTCCATAGAAACGTGATTCGATTTAGAAGGAGAGGTCATAGAACCCATAGTATTTCATAGCGACGCAATTTATGTGTTAATTCCTCAATGTGAGGGTGCGAGGGTTGGAGTAAGGAACGAATAGTGCATCGTAGCGGAGATACACGTATACCACAACTAAATCCTTTCGTTTCCATAGAAACGTGATTCGATTTAGAAGGATGAGTCATAGAACCCATAGTATATCATAGCGACGCAATTTCTGTGTTAATTCCTCAATGTGAGGGTGCGAGGGTTGGAGTAAAGAACGAATAGTGCATCGTAGAGGAGATACACGTATACCAAAACTAAATCCTGTCGTTTCCATAGAAACGTGATTCGATTTAGAAGGAGAAGTCATAGAACCCATAGTATATCATAGCGATGCAATTTCTGTGTTAATTCCTCAGTGTGAGTGTGCGAGGGTTGGAGTAAAGAACGAATAGTGCATCGTAGAGGAGATACACGTATACCAAAACTAAATCCTGTCGTTTCCATAGAAACGTGATTCGATTTAGAAGGAGAAGTCATAGAAGCCATAGTATATCATAGCGACGCAATTTCTGTGTTAATTCCTCAATGTGAGGGTGCGAGGTTTGGAGTAAAGAACGAATAGTGCATCGTAGAGGAGATACACGTATACCAAAACTAAATCCTGTCGCTTCCATAGAAACGTGATTCGATTTAGAAGGAGAAGTCATAGAACCCATAGTATATCATAGCGACGCAATTTCTGTGTTAATTCCTCAATGTGAGGGTGCGAGGGTTGGAGTAAAGGACGAATAGTGCATCGTAGAGGAGATACACGTATACCAAAACTAAATCCTGTCGTTTCCATAGAAACGTGATTCGATTTAGAAGGAGAAGTCATAGAACCCATAGTATATCATAGCGACGCAATTTCTGTGTTAATTCCTCAATGTGAGGGTGCGAGGGTTGGAGTTAAGAACGAATAGTGCATCGTAGAGGAGATACACGTATACCAAAACTAAATCCTGTCGTTTCCATAGAAACGTGATTCGATTTAGAAGGAGAAGTCATAGAACCCATAGTATATCATAGCGACACAATTTCTGTGTTAATTCCTTAATGTGAGGGTGCGAGGGTTGGAGTAAAGAACGAATAGTGCATCGTAGAGGAGATACACGTATACCAAAACTAAATCCTGTCGTTTCCATAGAAACGTGATTCGATTTAGAAGGAGAAGTCATAGAACCCATAGTATATCATAGCGACGCAATTTCTGTGTTAATTCCTCAATGTGAGGGTGCGAGGGTTGGAGTAAAGAACGAATAGTGCATCGTAGAGGAGATACACGTATACCAAAACTAAATCCTGTCGTTTCCATAGAAACGTGATTCGATTTAGAAGGAGACGTCATAGAACCCATAGTATATCATAGCGACGCAATTTCTGTGTTAATTAGACAATGTGAGGGTGCGAGGGTTGGAGTAAAGAACGAATAGTGCATCGTAGAGGAGATACACGTATACCAAAACTAAATCCTGTCGCTTCCATAGAAACGTGATTCGATTTAGAAGGAGAAGTCATAGAACCCATAGTATATCATAGCGACGCAATTTCTGTGTTAATTCCTCAATGTGAGGGTGCGAGGGTTGGAGTAAAGAACGAATAGTGCATCGTAGAGGAGATACACGTATACCAAAACTAAATCCTGTCGCTTCCATAGAAACGTGATTCGATTTAGAAGGAGAAGTCATAGAACCCATAGTATATCATAGCGACGCAATTTCTGTGTTAATTCCTCAATGTGAGGGTGCGAGGATTGGAGTAAAGAACGAATAGTGCATCGTAGAGGAGATACTCGTATACCACAACTAAATCCTGTCGTTTCCATAGAAACGTGATTCGATTTAGAAGGAGAAGTCATAGAACACATAGTATATCATAGCGACGCAATTTCTGTGTTAATTCCTCAATGTGAGGGTGCGAGGGTTGGAGTAAAGAACGAATAGTGCATCGTAGAGGAGATACACGTATACCAAAACTAAATCCTGTCGTTTCCATAGAAACGTGATTCGATTTAGAAGGAGAAGTCATAGAACCCATGGTATATCATAGCGACGCAATTTCTGTGTTAATTCCTCAATGTGAGGGTGCGAGGGTTGGAGTAAAGAACGAATAGTGCATCGTAGAGGAGATACACGTATACCAAAACTAAATCCTGTCGTTTCCATTGAAACGTGATTCGATTTAGAAGGAGAAGTCATAGAACCCATAGTATTTCATAGCGACGCAATTTCTGTGTTAATTCCTCAATGTGAGGGTGCGAGGGTTGGAGTAAAGAACGAATAGTGCATCGTAGCGGAGATACACGTATACCAAAATTAAATCCTGTCGTTTCCATAGAAACGTGATTCGATTTAGAAGGAGAAGTCATAGAACCCATAGTATATCATAGCGACGCAATTTCTGTGTTAATTCCTCAATGTGAGGGTGCGAGGGTTGGAGTAAATAACGAATAGTGCATCGTAGAGGAGATACACGTATACCAAAACTAAATCCTGTTGTTTCCATAGAAACGTTTTTCGATTTAGAAGGAGAAGTCATAGAACCCATAGTATATCATAGCGACACAATTTCTGTGTTAATTCCTCAATGTGAGGGTGCGAGGGTTGGAGTAAAGAACGAATAGTGCATCGTAGAGGAGATACACATATACCAAAACTAAATCCTGTCGTTTCCATAGAAACGTGATTCGATTTAGAAGGAGAAGTCATAGAACCCATAGTATATCATAGCGACGCAATTTCTGTGTTAATTCCTCAATGTGATGGTGCGAGGGTTGGAGTAAAGAACGAATAGTGCATCGTAAAGGAGATACATGTATACCAAAACTAAATATTGTCGTTTCCATAGAAACGTGGATCGATTTAGAAGGAGAAGTCATAGAACCCATAGTATATCATAGCGACGCAATTTCTGTGTCAATTCCTCAATGTGAGGGTGCGAGGGTTGGAGTAAAGAACGAATAGTGCATCGTAGAGGAGATACACGTATACCAAAACTAAATCCTGTCGCTTCCATAGAAACGTGATTCGATTTAGAAGGAGAAGTCATAGAACTCATAGTATATCATAGCGACGCAATTTCTGTGTTAATTCCTCAATGTGAGGGTGCGAGGGTTGGAGTAAAGAACGAATAGTGCATCGTAGAGGAGATACACGTATACCAAAACTAAATCCTGTCGTTTCCATAGAAACGTGATTCGATTTAGAAGGAGAAGTCATAGAACCCATAGTATATCATAGCGACGCAATTTCTGTGTTAATTCCTCAATGTGAGGGTGCGAGGGTTGGAGTAAAGAACGAATAGTGCATCGTAGAGGAGATACACGTATACCAAAACTAAATCCTGTCGTTTCCATAGAAACGTGATTCGATTTAGAAGGAGAAGTCATAGAACCCGTAGTATATCATAGCGACGCAATTTCTGTGTTAATTCCTCAATGTGAGGGTGCGAGGATTGGAGTAAAGAACGAATAGTGCATCGTAGAGGAGATACACGAATACCAAAACTAAATCCTGTCGTTTCCATAGAAACGTGATTCGATTTAGAAGGAGAAGTCATAGAACCCATAGTATATCATAGCGACGCAATTTCTGTGTTAATTCCTCAATGTGAGGGTGCGAGGGTTGGAGTAAAGAACGAATAGTGCATCGTAGAAGAGATACACGTATACCACAACTAAATCCTGTCGTTTCCATAGAAACGTGATTCGATTTAGAAGGAGAAGTCATAGAACCCATAGTATATCATAGCGACGCAATTTCTGTGTTAATTCCTCAATGTGAGGGTGCGAGGGTTGGAGTAAAGAACGAATAGTGCATCGTAGAGGAGATACACGTATACCAAAACTAAATCCTGTCGTTTCCATAGAAACGTGATTCGATTTAGAAGGAGAAGTCATAGAACCCATAGTATATCATAGCGACGCAATTTCTGTGTTAATTCCTCAATGTGAGGGTGCGAGGGTTGGAGTAAAGAACGAATAGTGCATCGTAGAGGAGATACACGAATAGCAAAACTAAATCCTGTCGTTTCCATAGAAACGTGATTCGATTTAGAAGGAGAAGTCATAGAACCCATAGTATATCATAGCGACGCAACTTCTGTGTTAATTCCTCAATGTGAGGGTGCGAGGGTTGGAGTAAAGAAGGAATAGTGCATCGTAGAGGAGATACACGTATACCACAACTAAATCCTGTCGTTTCCATAGAAACGTGATTCGATTTAGAAGGAGAAGTCATAGAACCCATAGTATATCATAGCGACGCAATTTCTGTGTTAATTCCTCAATGTGAGGGTGTGAGGGTTGGAGTAAAGAACGAATAGTGCATCGTAGAGGAGATACACGTATACCAAAACTAAATCCTGTCGTTTCCATAGAAACGTGATTCGATTTAGAAGGAGAAGTCATAGAACCCATAGTATATCATAGCGACGCAATTTCTGTGTTAATTCCTCAATGTGAGGGTGCGAGGGTTGGAGTAAAGAACGAATAGTGCATCGTAGAGGAGATACACGTATACCAAAACTAAATCCTGTCGTTTCCATAGAAACGTGATTCGATTTAGAAGGAGAAGTCATACATCCCATGGTATTTCATAGCGACGCAATTTCTGTGTTAATTCCACAATGTGAGGGTGCGAGGGTTGGAGTAAAGAACGAATAGTGCATCGTAGAGGAGATACACGTATACCAAATCTAAATCCTGTCGTTTCCATAGAAACGTGATTCGATTTAGAAGGAGAAGTCATAGAACACATAGTATTTCATAGCGACGCAATTTCTGTGTTAATTCCTCAATGTGAGGGTGCGAGGGTTGGAGTAAAGAACGAATAGTGCATCGTAGCGGAGATACACGTATACCAAAACTAAATCCTGTCGTTTCCATAGAAACGTGATTCGATTTAGAAGGAGAAGTCATAGAACCCATAGTATATCATAGCGACGCAATTTCTGTGTTAATTCCTCAATGTGAGTGTGCGAGGGTTGGAGTAAAGAACGAATAGTGCATCGTAGAGAAGATACACGTATACCAAAACTAAATCCTGTCGTTTCCATAGAAACGTGATTCGATTTAGAAGGAGAAGTCATAGAACCATTAGTATATCATAGCGACGCAATTTCTGTGTTAATTCCTCAATGTGAGGGTGCGAGGGTTGGAGTAAAGAACGAATAGTGCATCGTAGAGGAGATACACGTATACCAAAACTAAATCCTGTCGTTTCCATAGAAACGTGATTCGATTTAGAAGGAGAAGTCATAGAACCCATAGTATATCATAGCGACGCAATTTCTGTGTTAATTCCTCAATGTGAGGGTGCGAGGGTTGGAGTAAAGAACGAATAGTGCATCGTAGAGGAGATACACGTATACCAAAACTATATCCTGTCGTTTCCATAGAAACGTTTTTCGATTTAGAAGGAGAAGTCATAGAACCCATAGTATATCATAGCGACGCAATTTCTGTGTTAATTCCTCAATGTGAGGGTGCGAGGGTTGGAGTAAAGAACGAATAGTGCATCGTAGAGGAGATACACATATACCAAAACTAAATCCTGTCGTTTCCATAGAAACGTGATTCGATTTAGAAGGAGAAGTCATAGAACCCATAGTATATCATAGCGACGCAATTTCTGTGTTAATTCCTCAATGTGAGGGTGCGAGGGTTGGAGTAAAGAACGAATAGTGCATCGTAGAGGAGATACACGTATACCAAAACTAAATCCTGTCGTTTCCATAGAAACGTGATTCGATTTAGAAGGAGAACTCATAGAACCCATAGTATATCATAGCGACGCAATTTCTGTGTTAATTAGTCAATGTGAGCGTGCGAGGGTTGGAGTAAAGAACGAATAGTGCATCGTAGAGGAGATACACGTATACCAAAACTAAATCCTGTCGCTTCCATAGAAACGTGATTCGATTTAGAAGGAGAAGTCATAGAACTCATAGTATATCATAGCGACGCAATTTCTGTGTTAATTCCTCAATGTGAGGGTGCGAGGGTTGGAGTAAAGAACGAATAGTGCATCGTAGAGGAGATACACGTATACCAAAACTAAATCCTGTCGTTTCCATAGAAACGTGATTCGATTTAGGAGGAGAAGTCATAGAACCCATAGTATATCATAGCGACGCAATTTCTGTGTTAATTCCTCAATGTGAGGGTGCGAGGGTTGGAGTAAAGAACGAATAGTGCATCGTAGAGGAGATACACGTATACCAAAACTAAATCCTGTCGTTTCCATAGAAACGTGATTCGATTTAGAAGGAGAAGTCATAGAACCCGTAGTATATCATAGCGACGCAATTTCTGTGTTAATTCCTCAATGTGAGGGTGCGAGGGTTGGAGTAAAGAACGAATAGTGCATCGTAGAGGAGATACACGAATACCAAAACTAAATCCTGTCGTTTCCATAGAAACGTGATTCGATTTAGAAGGAGAAGTCATAGAACCCATAGTATATCATAGCGACGCAATTTCTGTGTTAATTCCTCAATGTGAGGGTGCGAGGGTTGGAGTAAAGAACGAATAGTGCATCGTAGAAGAGATACACGTATACCACAACTAAATCCTGTCGTTTCCATAGAAACGTGATTCGATTTAGAAGGAGAAGTCATAGAACCCATAGTATATCATAGCGACGCAATTTCTGTGTTAATTCCTCAATGTGAGGGTGCGAGGGTTGGAGTAAAGAACGAATAGTGCATCGTAGAGGAGATACACGTATACCAAAACTAAATCCTGTCGTTTCCATAGAAACGTGATTCGATTTAGAAGGAGAAGTCATAGAACCCATAGTATATCATAGCGACGCAATTTCTGTGTTAATTCCTCAATGTGAGGGTGCGAGGGTTGGAGTAAAGAACGAATAGTGCATCGTAGAGGAGATACACGTATACCAAAACTAAATCCTGTCGTTTCCATAGAAACGTGATTCGATTTAGAAGGAGAAGTCATAGAACCCATAGTATTTCATAGCGACGCAATTTCTGTGTTAATTCCTCAATGTGAGGGTGCGAGGGTTGGAGTAAAGAACGAATAGTGCATCGTAGAGGAGATACACGTATACCATAACTAAATCCTGTCGTTTCCATAGAAACGTGATTCGATTTAGAAGGAGAAGTCATAGAACCATGGTATTTCATAGCGACGCAATTTCTGTGTTAATTCCACAATGTGAGGGTGCGAGGGTTGGAGTAAAGAACGAATAGTGCATCGTAGAGGAGATACACGTATACCAAATCTAAATCCTGTCGTTTCCATAGAAACGTGATTCGATATAGAAGGAGAAGTCATAGAACCCATAGTATTTCATAGCGACGCAATTTCTGTGTTAATTCCTCAATG
>NC_060142.1:7622159-7722831 GCF_021461385.2 Schistocerca piceifrons
TTTCTATGGAAACGACAGGATTTAGTTTTGGTATACGTGTATCTCCTCTACGATGCACTATTCGTTCTTTACTCCAACCCTCGCACCCTCACATTGAGGAATTAACACAGAAATTGCGTCGCTATGAAATACTATGGGTTCTATGACTTCTCCTTCTAAATCGAATCACGTTTCTATGGAAATGACAGGATTTAGTTTTGGTGTACGTGTATCTCCTCTACGATGCACTATTCGTTCTTTACTCCAACCCTCGCACCCTCACATTGAGGAATTAACACAGAAATTGCGTCGCTATGATGTACTATGGGTTCTATGACTTCTCCTTCTAAATCGAATCACGTCTCTATGGAAACGACAGGATTTAGTTTTGTATACATGTATCTCCTCTACGATGCACTATTCGTTCTTTACTCCAACCCTCGCACCCTCACATTGAGGAATTAATACAGAAATTGCGTCGCTATGAAATACTATGGGTTCCATGACATCTCCTTCTAAATCGAATCACGTTTCTATGGAAACGACAGGATTTAGTTTTGGTATACATGTATCTCCTCTACGATGCACTATTCGTTCTTTACTCCAACCCTCGCACCCTCACATTGAGGAATTAACAGAGA
Source organism: Schistocerca piceifrons (assembly GCF_021461385.2). Lineage (NCBI taxonomy): Eukaryota > Metazoa > Arthropoda > Insecta > Orthoptera > Acrididae > Schistocerca > Schistocerca piceifrons. The sequence continues at coordinate 7,622,780 of NC_060142.1, forward strand.
AATTGCGTCGCTATGATATACTATGGGTTCTATGACTTCTCCTTCTAAATCGAAACACGTTTCTATGGAAACGACAGGATTTAGTTTTGGTATACGTGTATCTCCTCTATGATGCACTATTCGTTCTTTACTCCAACCCTCGCACCCTCACATTGAGGAATTAACACAGAAATTGCGTCGCTATGATATACTATGGGTTCTGTGACTTCTCCTTCTAAATCGAATCACGTTTCTATGGAAACGACAGGATTAGGTTTTGGTATACGTGTATCTCCTCTACGATGCACTATTCGTTCTTTACTCCAACCCTCGCACCCTCACATTGAGGAATTAACACAGAAATTGCGTCGCTATGAAATACTATGGGTTCTATGACTTCTCCTTCTAAATCGAATCACGTTTCTATGGAAACGACAGGATTTAGTTTTGGTATACGTGTATCTCCTCTACGATGCACTATTCGTTCTTTACTCCAACCCTCGCACCCTCACATTGAGGAATTAACACAGAAATTGCGTCGCTATGAAATACTATGGGTTCTATGACTTCTCCTTCTAAATCGAATCACGTTTCTATGGAAACGACAGGATTTAGTTTTGGTGTACGTGTATCTCCTCTACGATGCACTATTCGTTCTTTACTCCAACCCTCGCACCCTCACATTGAGGAATTAACACAGAAATTGCGTCGCTATGAAATACTATGGGTTCTATGACTTCTCCTTCTAAATCGAATCACGTTTCTATGGAAACGACAGGATTTAGTTTAGGTATATGTGTATCTCCTCTACGATGCACTATTCGTTCTTTACTTCAACCCTCGCACCCTCACATTGAGGAATTAACACAGAAATTGCGTCGCTATGATATACTATGGGTTCTATGACTTCTCCTTCTAAATCGAATCACTTTTCTATGGAAACGACAGGATTTAGTTTTGGTATACGTGTATCTCCTCTACGATGCACTATTCGTTCTTTACTCCAACCCTCGCACCCTCACATTGAGGAATTAATACAGAAATTGCGTCGCTATGAAATACTATGGTTTCTGAGACTTCTCCTTCTAAATCGAATCACGTTTCTATGGAAACGACAGGATTTAGTTTTGGTATACGTGTATCTCCTCTACGATGCACTATTCGTTCTTTACTCCAACCCTCGCACCCGCACATTGAGGAATTAACACAGAAATTGCGTCGCTATGGTATACTATGGGTTCTATGACTTCTCCTTCTAAATCGAATCACGTTTCTATGGAAACGACAGGATTTAGTTATGGTATACGTGTATCTCCTCTACGATGCACTATTCGTTCTTTACTCCAACCCTCGCACCCTCACATTGAGGAATTAACACAGAAATTGCGTCGCTATGATATACTATGGGTTCTATGACTTCTCCGTCTAAATCGAATCACGTTTCTATGGAAACGACAGGATTTAGTTTTGGTATACGTGTATCTCCTCTACGATGCACTATTCGTTCTTTACTCCAAACCTCGCACCCTCACATTGAGGAATTAACACAGAAATTGCGTCGCTATGAAATACTATAGGTTCTATGACTTCTCCTTCTAAATCGAATCACGTTTCTATGGAAACGACAGGATTTAGTTTTGGTATACGTGTATCTCCTCTACGATGTACTATTCGTTCTTTACTCCAACCCTCGCACCCTGACATTGAGGAATTAACACAGAAATTGCGTCGCTATGAAATACTATGGGTTCTATGACTTCTCCTTCTAAATCGAATCACGTTTCTATGGAAACGACAGGATTTAGTTTTGGTATACGTGTATCTCCTCTACGATGCACTATTTGTTCCTCACTCCAACCCTCGCACCCTCACATTGAGGAATTAACACAGAAATTGCGTCGCTATGAAATACTATGGGTTCTATGACTTCTCCTTCTAAATCGAATCACGTTTCTGTGGAAACGACAGGATTTAGTTTTGGTGTACGTGTATCTCCTCTACGATGCACTATTCGTTCTTTATTCCAACCCTCGCACCCTCACATTGAGGAATTAACACAGAAATTGCGTCGCTATGAAATACTATGGGTTCTATGACTTCTCCTTCTAAATCGAATCACGTTTCTATGGAAACGACAGGATTTAGTTTTGGTATACGTGTATCTTCTCTACGATGCACTATTCGTTCTTTACTCCAACCCTCGCACCCTCACTTTGAGGAATTAACACAGAAATTGCGTCGCTATGAAATACTATGGGTTCTATGACTTCTCCTTCTACATCGAATCACGTTTCTATGGAAACGACAGGATTTAGTTTTGGCATACGTGTATCTCCTCTACGATGCACTATTCGTTCTTTACTCCAACCCTCGCACCCTCACATTGCGGAATTAACACAGAAATTTCGTCGCTATGATATACCATGGGTTCTATGACTTCTCCTTCTAAATCGAATCACGTTTCTATGGAAACGACAGGATTTAGTTTTGGTATACGTGTATCTCCTCTACGATGCACTGTTCGTTCTTTACTCCAACCCTCACACCCTCACATTGAGGAATTAACACAGATATTGCGTCGCTATGAAATACTATGGGTTCTATGACCTCTCCTTCTAAATCGAATCACGTTTCTATGGAAACGACAGGATTTAGTTTTGGTATATGTGTATCTCCTCTACGATGCACTATTCGTTCTTTACTCCAACCCTCGCACCCTCACATTGAGGAATTAACACAGAAATTGCGTCGCTATGAAATACTATGGGTTCTATGACTTCTCCTTCTAAATCGAATCACGTTTCTACGGAAACGACAGGATTTAGTTTTGGTATACGTGTATCTCCTCTACGATGCACTATTCGTTCTTTACTCCAACCCTCGCACCCTCACATTGAGGAATTAACACAGACATTGCGTCACTATGATATACTATGGGTTCTATGACTTCTCCTTCTAAATCGAATCACGTTTCTATGGAAACGACAGGATTTAGTTTTGGTATACGTGTATCTCCTCTACGATGCACTATTCGTTCTTTACTCCTACCCTCGCACCCTCACATTGAGGAATTAACACAGAAATTGCGTCGCTATGAAATACTATGGGTTCTATGACTTCTCCTTCTAAATCGAATCACGTTTCTATGGAAACGACAGGATTTAGTTTTGGTATACGTGTATCTCCTCTACGATGCACTATTCGTTCTTTACTCCAACCCTCGCACCCTCACATTGAGGAATTAACACAGAAATTGCGTCGCTATGAAATACTATGGGTTCTATGACTTCTCCTTCTAAATCGAATCACGTTTCTATGGAAACGACAGGATTTAGTTTTGGTATACGTGTATCTCCTCTACGATGCACTATTTGTTCTTTACTCCAACCCTCGCACCCTCACATTGAGGAATTAACACAGAAATTGCGTCGCTATGAAATACTATGGGTTCTATGACTTCTCCTTCTAAATCGAATCACGTTTCTGTGGAAACGACAGGATTTAGTTTTGGTGTACGTGTATCTCCTCTACGATGCACTATTCGTTCTTTATTCCAACCCTCGCACCCTCACATTGAGGAATTAACACAGAAATTGCGTCGCTATGAAATACTATGGGTTCTATGACTTCTCCTTCTAAATCGAATCACGTTTCTATGGAAACGACAGGATTTAGTTTTGGTATACGTGTATCTTCTCTACGATGCACTATTCGTTCTTTACTCCAACCCTCGCACCCTCACTTTGAGGAATTAACACAGAAATTGCGTCGCTATGAAATACTATGGGTTCTATGACTTCTCCTTCTACATCGAATCACGTTTCTATGGAAACGACAGGATTTAGTTTTGGCATACGTGTATCTCCTCTACGATGCACTATTCGTTCTTTACTCCAACCCTCGCACCCTCACATTGCGGAATTAACACAGAAATTTCGTCGCTATGATATACCATGGGTTCTATGACTTCTCCTTCTAAATCGAATCACGTTTCTATGGAAACGACAGGATTTAGTTTTGGTATACGTGTATCTCCTCTACGATGCACTGTTCGTTCTTTACTCCAACCCTCACACCCTCACATTGAGGAATTAACACAGATATTGCGTCGCTATGAAATACTATGGGTTCTATGACCTCTCCTTCTAAATCGAATCACGTTTCTATGGAAACGACAGGATTTAGTTTTGGTATACGTGTATCTCCTCTACGATGCACTATTCGTTCTTTACTCCAACCCTCGCACCCTCACATTGAGGAATTAACACAGAAATTGCGTCGCTATGAAATACTATGGGTTCTATGACTTCTCCTTCTAAATCGAATCACGTTTCTACGGAAACGACAGGATTTAGTTTTGGTATACGTGTATCTCCTCTACGATGCACTATTCGTTCTTTACTCCAACCCTCGCACCCTCACATTGAGGAATTAACACAGACATTGCGTCACTATGATATACTATGGGTTCTATGACTTCTCCTTCTAAATCGAATCACGTTTCTATGGAAACGACAGGATTTAGTTTTGGTATACGTGTATCTCCTCTACGATGCACTATTCGTTCTTTACTCCTACCCTCGCACCCTCACATTGAGGAATTAACACAGAAATTGCGTCGCTATGAAATACTATGGGTTCTATGACTTCTCCTTCTAAATCGAATCACGTTTCTATGGAAACGACAGGATTTAGTTTTGGTATACGTGTATCTCCTCTACGATGCACTATTCGTTCTTTACTCCAACCCTCGCACCCTCACATTGAGGAATTAACACAGAAATTGCGTCGCTATGATATACTATGGGTTCTATGACTTCTCCTTCTAAAGCGAATCACTTTTCTATGGAAACGACAGGATTTAGTTTTGGTGTACGTGTATCTCCTCTACGATGCACTATTCGTTCTTTACTCCAACCCTCGCACCCTGACATTGAGGAATTAACACAGAAATTGCGTCGCTATGAAATATTATGGGTTCTATGACTTCTCCTTCTAAATCGAATCACGTTTCTATGGAAACGACAGGATTTAGTTTTGGTATACGTGTATCTCCTCTACGATGCACTATTCGTTCTTTACTCCAACCCTCGCACCCTCACATTGAGGAATTAACACAGAAATTGCGTCGCTATGAAATACTATGGGTTCTATGACTTCTCCTTCTAAATCGAATCACGTTTCTATGGAAACGACAGGATTTAGTTTTGGTGTACGTGTATCTCCTCTACGATACACTATTCGTTCTTTACTCCAACCCTCGCACCCTCACATTGAGGAATTAACACAGAAATTGCGTCGCTATGAAATACTATGGGTTCTATGACTTCTCCTTCTAAATCGAATCACGTTTCTATGGAAACGACAGGATTTAGTTTTGGTATACGTGTATCTCCTCTACGATGCACTATTTGTTCTTTACTCCAACCCTCGCACCCTCACATTGAGGAATTAACACAGAAATTGCGTCGCTATGAAATACTATGGGTTCTATGACTTCTCCTTCTAAATCGAATCACGTTTCTGTGGAAACGACAGGATTTAGTTTTGGTGTACGTGTATCTCCTCTACGATGCACTATTCGTTCTTTATTCCAACCCTCGCACCCTCACATTGAGGAATTAACACAGAAATTGCGTCGCTATGAAATACTATGGGTTCTATGACTTCTCCTTCTAAATCGAATCACGTTTCTATGGAAACGACAGGATTTAGTTTTGGTATACGTGTATCTTCTCTACGATGCACTATTCGTTCTTTACTCCAACCCTCGCACCCTCACTTTGAGGAATTAACACAGAAATTGCGTCGCTATGAAATACTATGGGTTCTATGACTTCTCCTTCTACATCGAATCACGTTTCTATGGAAACGACAGGATTTAGTTTTGGCATACGTGTATCTCCTCTACGATGCACTATTCGTTCTTTACTCCAACCCTCGCACCCTCACATTGCGGAATTAACACAGAAATTTCGTCGCTATGATATACTATGGGTTCTATGACTTCTCCTTCTAAATCGAATCACGTTTCTATGGAAACGACAGGATTTAGTTTTGGTATACGTGTATCTCCTCTACGATGCACTATTCGTTCTTTACTCCAACCCTCACACCCTCACATTGAGGAATTAACACAGATATTGCGTCGCTATGAAATACTATGGGTTCTATGACCTCTCCTTCTAAATCGAATCACGTTTCTATGGAAACGACAGGATTTAGTTTTGGTATACGTGTATCTCCTCTACGATGCACTATTCGTTCTTTACTCCAACCCTCGCACCCTCACATTGAGGAATTAACACAGAAATTGCGTCGCTATGAAATACTATGGGTTCTATGACTTCTCCTTCTAAATCGAATCACGTTTCTACGGAAACGACAGGATTTAGTTTTGGTATACGTGTATCTCCTCTACGATGCACTATTCGTTCTTTACTCCAACCCTCGCACCCTCACAATGAGTAATTAACACAGACATTGCGTCACTATGATATACTATGGGTTCTATGACTTCTCCTTCTAAATCGAATCACGTTTCTATGGAAACGACAGGATTTAGTTTTGGTATACGTGTATCTCCTCTACGATGCACTATTCGTTCTTTACTCCTACCCTTGCACCCTCACATTGAGGAATTAACACAGAAATTGCGTCGCTATGAAATACTATGGGTTCTATGACTTCTCTTTCTAAATCGAATCACGTTTCTATGGAAACGACAGGATTTAGTTTTGGTATACGTGTATCTCCTCTACGATGCACTATTCGTTCTTTACTCCAACCCTCGCACACTCACATTGAGGAATTAACACAGAAATTGCGTCGCTATGATATACTATGGGTTCTATGACTTCTCCTTCTAAAGCGAATCACTTTTCTATGGAAACGACAGGATTTAGTTTTGGTGTACGTGTATCTCCTCTACGATGCACTATTCGTTCTTTACTCCAACCCTCGCACCCTGACATTGAGGAATTAACACAGAAATTGCGTCGCTATGAAATATTATGGGTTCTAAGACTTCTCCTTCTAAATCGAATCACGTTTCTATGGAAACGACAGGATTTAGTTTTGGTATACGTGTATCTCCTCTACGATGCACTATTCGTTCTTTACTCCAACCCTCGCACCCTCACATTGAGGAATTAACACAGAAATTGCGTCGCTATGAAATACTATGGGTTCTATGACTTCTCCTTCTAAATCGAATCACGTTTCTATGGAAACGACAGGATTTAGTTTTGGTGTACGTGTATCTCCTCTACGATGCACTATTCGTTCTTTACTCCAACCCTCGCACCATCACATTGAGGAATTAACACAGAAATTGCGTCGCTATGAAATACTATGGGTTCTATGACTTCTCGTTCTAAATCGAATCACGTTTCTATGGAAACGACAGGATTTAGTTTTGCTGTACGTGTATCTCCTCTACGATGCACTATTCGTTCTTTATTCCAACCCTCGCACCCTCACATTGAGGAATTAACACAGAAATTGCGTCGCTATGAAATACTATGGGTTCTATGACTTCTCCTTCTAAATCGAATCACGTTTCTATGGAAACGACAGGATTTAGTTTTGGTATACGTGTATCCCCTCTACGATGCACTATTCGTTCTTTACTCCAACCCTCGCACCCTCACTTTGAAGAATTAACACAGAAATTGCGTCGCTATGAGATACTATGGGTTCAATGACTTCTCCTTCTAAATCGAATCACGTTTCTATGGAAACGACAGGATCTAGTTTTGGTATACGTGTATCTCCTCTACGATGCACTATTCGTTCTTTACTCCAACCCTCGCACCCTCACATTGAGGAATTAACACAGAAATTTCGTCGCTATGATATACTATGGGTTCTATGACTTCTCCTTCTAAATCGAATCACGTTTCTATGGAAACGACAGGATTTAGTTTTGGTATACGTGTATCTCCTCTACGATGCACTATTCGTTCTTTACTCCAACCCTCGCACCCTCACATTGAGGAATTAACACAGAAATTGCGTCGCTATGATATACTATGGATTCTATGACTTCTCCTTCTAAATCGAATCACGTTTCTATGGAAACGACAGTATTTAGTTTTGGTATACGTGTATCTCCTCTACGATGCACTATTCGTTCTTTACTCCAACCCTCGCACCCTCACATTGAGGAATTAACACAGAAATTGCGTCGCTATGATATACTATGGGTTCTATGACTTCTCCTTCTAAATCGAATCACGTTTCTATGGAAACGACAGGATTTAGTTTTGTTATACGTGTATCTCCTCTACGATGCACTATTCGTTCTTTACTCCAACCCTCGCACCCTCACATTGAGGAATTAACACAGAAATTGCGTCGCTATGAAATACTATGGGTTCTATGACTTCTCCTTCTAAATCGAATCACGTTTCTATGGAAACGACAGGATTTAGTTTTGGTATACGTGTATCTCCTCTACGATGCACTATTCGTTCTTTACTCCAACCCTCGCACCCTCACATTGAGGAATTAACACAGAAATTGCGTCGCTATGAAATACTATGGGTTATATGACTTCTCCTTCTAAATCGAATCACGTTTCGATGGAAACGACAGGATTTAGTTTTGGTATACGTGTATCTCCTCTACGATGCACTATTCGTTCTTTACTCCAACCCTCGCACCCTCAAATTGAGGAATTAACACAGAAATTGCGTCGCTATGATATACTATGGGATCTATGACTTCTCCTTCTAAATCGAATCACGTTTCTGTGGAAACGACAGGATTTAGTTTTGGTATACGTGTATCTCCTCTACGATGCACTATTCGTTCTTTACTCCAAACCTCACACCCTCACATTGAGGAATTAACACAGAAATTGCGTCGCTATGATATACTATGGGTTCTATGACTTCTCCTTCTAAATCGAATCACGTTTCTATGGAAACGACAGGATTTAGTATTGGTATACGTGTATCTCCTCTACGATGCACTATTCGTTCTTTACTCCAACCCTCGCACCCTCACATTGAGGAATTAACACAGAAATTGCGTCGCTATGATATACTATGGGTTCTATGACTTCTCCTTCTAAATCGAATCACGTTTCTATGGAGACGACAGGATTTAGTTTTGGTATACGTGTATCTCCTCTACGTTGCACTATTCGTTCTTTACTCCAACCCTCACACCCTCACATTGAGGAATTAACACAGAAATTGCGTCGCTATGATATACTATGGCTTCTATGACTTCTCCTTCTAAATCGAATCACGTTTCTATGGAAACGACAGGATTTAGTTTTGGTATACGTGTATCTCCTCTACGATGCACTATTCGTTCTTTACTCCAACCCACGCACCCTCACATTGAGGAATTAACACAGAAATTGCGTCGCTATGATATACTATGGGTTCTATGACTTCTCCTTCTAAATCGAATCACGTTTCTATGGAAACGACAGGATTTAGTTTTGGTGTACGTGTATCTCCTCTACGATGCACTATTCGTTCTTTACTCCAACCCTCGCACCCTGACAATGAGGAATTAACACAGAAATTGCGTAGCTATGAAATACTATGGGTCCTATGACTTCTCCTTCTAAATCGAATCACGTTTCTATGGAAACGACAGGATTTAGTTTTGGTATACGTGTATCTCCTCTACGATGCACTATTCGTTCTTTACTCAAACCCTCGCACCCTCACATTGAGGAATTAACACAGAAATTACGTCGCTATGAAATACTGTGGGTTCTATGACTTCTCCTTCTAAATCGAATCACGTTTCTATGGAAACGACAGGATTTAGTTTTGGTATACGTGTATCTCCTCTACGATGCACTATTCGTTCTTTACTCCAACCCTCGCACCCTCACATTGAGGAATTAACACAGAAATTGCGTCGCTATGAAATACTATGGGTTCTATGACTTCTCCTTCTAAATCGAATCACGTTTCTATGGAAATGACAGGATTTAGTTTTGGTGTACGTGTATCTCCTCTACGATGCACTATTCGTTCTTTACTCCAACCCTCGCACCCTCACATTGAGGAATTAACACAGAAATTGCGTCGCTATGATGTACTATGGGTTCTATGACTTCTCCTTCTAAATCGAATCACGTCTCTATGGAAACGACAGGATTTAGTTTTGTATACATGTATCTCCTCTACGATGCACTATTCGTTCTTTACTCCAACCCTCGCACCCTCACATTGAGGAATTAATACAGAAATTGCGTCGCTATGAAATACTATGGGTTCCATGACATCTCCTTCTAAATCGAATCACGTTTCTATGGAAACGACAGGATTTAGTTTTGGTATACATGTATCTCCTCTACGATGCACTATTCGTTCTTTACTCCAACCCTCGCACCCTCACATTGAGGAATTAACAGAGAAATTGCATCGCTATTATATACTATGGGTTCTATGACTTCTCCTTCTAAATCGAATCACGTTTCTATGGAAACGACAGGATTTAGTTTTGGTATACGTGTATCTCCTCTACGATGCACTATTCGTTCTTTACTCTAACCCTCGCACCCTCACATTGAGGAAGTAACACAGAAATTGCGTCGCTATGATATACTATGGGTTCTATGACTTCTCCTTCTAAATCGAATCACGTTTCTATGGAAACGACAGGATTAGGTTTTGGTATACGTGTATCTCCTCTACGATGCACTATTCGTTCTTTACTCCAACCCTCGCACCCTCACATTGAGGAATTAACACAGAAATTGCGTCGCTATGAAATACTATGGGGTCTATGACTTCTCCTTCTAAATCGAATCACGTTTCTATGGAAACGACAGGATTTAGTTTTGGTATACGTGTATCTCCTCTACGATGCACAATTCGTTCTTTACTCCAACCCTCGCACCCTCACATTGAGGAATTAACACAGATATTGCTTCGCTATGAAATACTATGGGTTCTATGAATTCTCCTTCTAAATCGAATCACGTTTCTATGGAAACGACAGGATTTAGTTTTGGTATACGTGTATCTCCTCTACGATGCACTATTGGTTCCATACTCCAACCTTCGCACCCTCACATCGAGGAATTAACACAGAAATTGCGTCGCTATGAAATACTATGGGTTCTATGACTTCTCCTTCTAAATCGAATCACGTTTCTATGGAAACGACAGGATTTAGTTTTGGTATACGTGTATCTCCTCTACGATGCACTATTCGTTCTTTACTCCAACCCTCGCACGCTCACATTGAGGAATTAACACAGAAATTGCGTCGCTATGAAATACTATGGGTTCTATGACTTCTCCTTCTAAATCGAATCACGTTTCTATGGAAACGACAGGATTTAGTTTTGGTATACGTGTATCTCCTCTACGATGCACTATTCGTTCTTTACTCCAACCCTCGCACCCTCACATTGAGGAATTAACACAGAAATTGCGTCGCTATGAAATACTATGGGTTCTATGACTTCTCCTTCTAAATCGAATCACGTTTCTATGGAAACGACAGGATTTAGTTTTGGTATACGTGTATCTCCTCTACGATGCACTATTCGTTCTTTACTCCAACCCTCGCACCCTCACATTGAGGAATTAACACAGAAATTGCGTCGCTATGAACACCTATGGGGTCTATGACTTCTCCTTCTAAATCGAATCACGTTTCTATGGAAACGACAGGATTTAGTTTTGGTATACGTGTATCTCCTCTACGATGCACAATTCGTTCTTTACTCCAACCCTCGCACCCTCACATTGAGGAATTAACACAGATATTGCTTCGCTATGAAATACTATGGGTTCTATGACTTCTCCTTCTAAATCGAATCACGTTTCTATGGAAACGACAGGATTTAGTTTTGGTATACGTGTATCTCCTCTACGATGCACTATTGGTTCCATACTCCAACCCTCGCACCCTCACATTGAGGAATTAACACAGAAATTGCGTCGCTATGATATACTATGGGTTCTATGACTTCTCCTTCTAAATCGAATCACGTTTCTATGGAAACGACAGGATTTAGTTTTGGTATACGTGTATCTCCTCTACGATGCACTATTCGTTCTTTACTCCAACCCTAGCACCCTCACATTGAGGAATTAACACAGAAATTGCGTCGCTATGAAATACTATGGGTTCTATGACTTCTCCTTCTAAATCGAATCACGTTTCTATGGAAAAGACAGGATTTAGTTTTGGTATACGAGTATCTCCTCTACGATGCACTATTCGTTCTTTACTCCAACCCTCGCACCGTCACATTGAGGAATTAACACAGAAATTGCGTCGCTATGATATACTATGGGTTCTATGACTTCTCCTTCTAAATCGAATCACGTTTCTATGGAAACGACAGGATTTAGTTTTGGTATACGTGTATCTCCTCTACCATGCACTATTCGTTCTTTACTCCAACCCCCGCACCCTCACATTAAGGAATTAACACAGAAATTGCGTCGCTATGAAATACTATGGGTTCTATGACTTCTCCTTCTAAATCGAATCACGTTTCTATGGAAACGACAGGTTTTGTTTTGGTATACGTGTATCTCCTCTACGATGCACTATTCGTTCTTTACTCCAACCCTCGCACCCTCACATTGAGGAATTAACACAGAAATTGCGTCGCTATGAAATACTATGGGTTCTATGACTTCTCCTTCTAAATCGAATCACGTTTCTATGGAAACGACAGGATTTAGTTTTGGTATACGTGTACCTCGTCTACGATGCACTATTCGTTCTTTACTCCATCCCTCGCACCCTCACATTGAGGAATTAACACAGAAATTGCGTCGCTATGATATACTATGGGTTTTATGACTTCTCCTTCTAAATCGCATCACGTTTCTATGGAAACGACAGGATTTAGTTTTGGTATACGTGTATCTCCTCTACGATGCACTATTCGTTCTTCACTCCAACCCTCGCACCCTCACATTGAGGAATTAACACAGAAATTACGTCGCTATGAAATACTATGGGTTCTACGACTTCTCCTTCTAAATCGAATCACGTTTCTATGGAAAGAACAGGATTTAGTTTTGGTATACGTGTATCTCCTCTACGATGCACTATTCGTTCTTTACTCCAACCCTCGCACCCTCACATTGAGGAATTAACACAGAAATTGCGTCGCTATGATATACTATGGGTTCTATGACTTCTCCTTCTAAATCGAATCACGTTTCTATGGAAACGACAGGATTTAGTTTTGGTATACGTGTATCTCCTCTACGATGCACTATTCGTTCTTTACTCCAACCCTCGCACCCTCACATTGAGGAATTAACACAGAAATTGCGTCGCTATGAAATACTATGGGTTCTATGACTTCTCCTTCTAAATCGAATCACGTTTCTATGGAAACGACAGGATTTAGTTTTGGTATACGTGTATCTCCTCTACGATGCACTATTCGTTCTTTACTCCAACCCTCGCACCCTCACATTGAGGAATTAACACAGAAATTGCGTCGCTATGAAATACTATGGGTTCTATGACTTCTCCTTCTAAATCGAATCACGTTTCTATGGAAACGACAGGATTTAGTTTTGGTATACGTGTATCTCCTCTACGATGCACTATTCGTTCTTTACTCCAACCCTCGCACCCTCACATTGAGGAATTAACACAGAAATTGCGTCGCTATGAAATACTATGGGTTCTATGACTTCTCCTTCTAAATCGAATCACGTTTCTATGGAAACGACAGGATTTAGTTTTGGTATACGTGTATCTCCTCTACGATGCACTATTCGTTCTTTGCTCCAACCCTCGCACCCTCACATTGAGGAATTAACACAGAAATTGCGTCGCTATGAAATACTATGGGGTCTATGACTTCTCCTTCTAAATCGAATCACGTTTCTATGGAAACGACAGGATTTAGTTTTGGTATACGTGTATCTCCTCTACGATGCACAATTCGTTCTTTACTCCAACCCTCGCACCCTCACATTGAGGAATTAACACAGATATTGCTTCGCTATGAAATACTATGGGTTCCATGACTTCTCCTTCTAAATCGAATCACGTTTCTATGGAAACGACAGGATTTAGTTTTGGTATACGTGTATCTCCTCTACGATGCACTATTGGTTCCATACTCCAACCCTCGCACCCTCACATTGAGGAATTAACACAGAAATTGCGTCGCTATGATATACTATGGGTTCTATGACTTCTCCTTCTAAATCGAATCACGTTTCTATGGAAACGACAGGATTTAGTTTTGGTATACGTGTATCTCCTCTACGATGCACTATTCGTTCTTTACTCCAACCCTAGCACCCTCACATTGAGGAATTAACACAGAAATTGCGTCGCTATGAAATACTATGGGTTCTATGACTTCTCCTTCTAAATCGAATCACGTTTCTATGGAAAAGACAGGATTTAGTTTTGGTATACGAGTATCTCCTCTACGATGCACTATTCGTTCTTTACTCCAACCCTCGCACCGTCACATTGAGGAATTAACACAGAAATTGCGTCGCTATGATATACTATGGGTTCTATGACTTCTCCTTCTAAATCGAATCACGTTTCTATGGAAACGACAGGATTTAGTTTTGGTATACGTGTATCTCCTCTACCATGCACTATTCGTTCTTTACTCCAACCCCCGCACCCTCACATTAAGGAATTAACACAGAAATTGCGTCGCTATGAAATACTATCGGTTCTATGACTTCTCCTTCTAAATCGAATCACGTTTCTATGGAAACGACAGGTTTTGTTTTGGTATACGTGTATCTCCTCTACGATGCACTATTCGTTCTTTACTCCAACCCTCGCACCCTCACATTGAGGAATTAACACAGAAATTGCGTCGCTATGAAATACTATGGGTTCTATGACTTCTCCTTCTAAATCGAATCACGTTTCTATGGAAACGACAGGATTTAGTTTTGGTATACGTGTACCTCGTCTACGATGCACTATTCGTTCTTTACTCCATCCCTCGCACCCTCACATTGAGGAATTAACACAGAAATTGCGTCGCTATGATATACTATGGGTTTTATGACTTCTCCTTCTAAATCGCATCACGTTTCTATGGAAACGACAGGATTTAGTTTTGGTATACGTGTATCTCCTCTACGATGCACTATTCGTTCTTTACTCCAACCCTCGCACCCTCACATTGAGGAATTAACACAGAAATTACGTCGCTATGAAATACTATGGGTTCTACGACTTCTCCTTCTAAATCGAATCACGTTTCTATGGAAAGAACAGGATTTAGTTTTGGTATACGTGTATCTCCTCTACGATGCACTATTCGTTCTTTACTCCAACCCTCGCACCCTCACATTGAGGAATTAACACAGAAATTGCGCCGCTATGATATACTATGGGTTCTATGACTTCTCCTTCTAAATCTAATCACGTTTCTATGGAAACGACAGGATTTAGTTTTGGTATACGTGTATCTCCTCTATGATGCACTATTCGTTCTTTACTCCAACCCTCACACCCTCACATTGAGGAATGAACACAGAAATTGCGTCGCTATGAAATACTATGGGTTCTATGACTTCTCCTTCTAAATCGAATCACGTTTCTATGGAAACGACAGGATTTAGTTTTGGTATACGTGTATCTCCTCTACCATGCACAATTCGTTCTTTACTCCAACCCCCGCACCCTCACATTAAGGAATTAACACAGAAATTGCGTCGCTATGAAATACTATGGGTTCTATGACTTCTCCTTCTAAATCGAATCACGTTTCTATGGAAACGACAGGTTTTGTTTTGGTATACGTGTATCTCCTCTACGATGCACTATTCGTTCTTTACTCCAACCCTCGCACCCTCACATTGAGGAATTAACACAGAAATTGCGTCGCTATGAAATACTATGGGTTCTATGACTTCTCCTTCTAAATCGAATCACATTTCTATGGAAACGACAGGATTTAGTTTTGGTATACGTGTACCTCGTCTACGATGCACTATTCGTTCTTTACTCCATCCCTCGCACCCTCACATTGAGGAATTAACACAGAAATTGCGTCGCTATGATATACTATGGGTTTTATGACTTCTCCTTCTAAATCGCATCACGTTTCTATGGAAACGACAGGATTTAGTTTTGGTATACGTGTATCTCCTCTACGATGCACTATTCGTTCTTTACTCCAACCTTCGCACCCTCACATTGAGGAATTAACACAGAAATTACGTCGCTATGAAATACTATGGGTTCTACGACTTCTCCTTCTAAATCGAATCACGTTTCTATGGAAAGAACAGGATTTAGTTTTGGTATACGTGTATCTCCTCTACGATGCACTATTCGTTCTTTACTCCAACCCTCGCACCCTCACATTGAGGAATTAACACAGAAATTGCGCCGCTATGATATACTATGGGTTCTATGACTTCTCCTTCTAAATCTAATCACGTTTCTATGGAAACGACAGGATTTAGTTTTGGTATACGTGTATCTCCTCTATGATGCACTATTCGTTCTTTACTCCAACCCTCACACCCTCACATTGAGGAATGAACACAGAAATTGCGTCGCTATGAAATACTATGGGTTCTATGACTTCTCCTTCTAAATCGAATCACGTTTCTATGGAAACGACAGGATTTAGTTTTGGTATACGAGTATCTCCTCTACGATGCACTATTCGTTCTTTACTCCAACCCTCGCACCCTCACATTGAGGAATTAACACAGAAATTGCGTCGCTATGATATACTATGGGTTCTATGACTTCTCCTTCTAAATCGAATCACGTTTCTATGGAAACGACAGGATTTAGTTTTGGTATACGTGTATCTCCTCTACGATGCACAATTCGTTCTTTACTCCAACCCTCGCACCCTCACATTGAGGAATTAACACAAATATTGCTTCGCTATGAAATACTATGGGTTCTATGACTTCTCCTTCTAAATCGAATCACGTTTTATGGAAACGACAGGATTTAGTTTTGGTATACGTGTATCTCTTCTACGATGCACTATTGGTTCCACACTCCAACCCTCGCACCCTCACATTGAGGAATTAACACAGAAATTGCGTCGCTATGATATACTATGGGTTCTATGACTTCTCCTTCTAAATCGAATCACGTTTCTATGGAAACGACAGGATTTAGTTTTGGTATACGTGTATCTCCTCTACGATGCACTATTCGTTCTTTACTCCAACCCTCGCACCCTCACATTGAGGAATTAACACAGAAATTGCGTCGCTATGATATACTATGGGTTCTATGACTTTTCCTTCTAAATCGAATCACGTTTCAATGGAAAAGACAGGATTTAGTTTTGGTATACGAGTATCTCCTCTACGATGCACTATTCGTTCTTTACTCCAACCCTCGCACCGTCACATTGAGGAATTAACACAGAAATTGCGTCGCTATGATATACTATGGGTTCTATGACTTCTCCTTCTAAATCGAATCACGTTTCTATGGAAACGACAGGATTTAGCTTTGGTATACGTGTATCTCCTCTACCATGCACTATTCGTTCTTTACTCCAACCCCCGCACCCTCACATTAAGGAATTAACACAGAAATTGCGTCGCTATGAAATACTATGGGTTCTATGACTTCTCCTTCTAAATCGAATCACGTTTCTATGGAAACGACAGGTTTTGTTTAGGTATACGTGTATCTCCTCTACGATGCACTATTCGTTCTTTACTCCAACCCTCGCACCCTCACATTGAGGAATTAACACAGAAATTGCGTCGCTATGAAATACTATGGGTTCTATGACTTCTCCTTCTAAATCGAATCACGTTTCTATGGAAACGACAGGATTTAGTTTTGGTATACGTGTACCTCGTCTACGATGCACTATTCGTTCTTTACTCCATCCCTCGCACCCTCACATTGAGGAATTAACACAGAAATTGCGTCGCTATTATATACTATGGGTTTTATGACTTCTCCTTCTAAATCGCATCACGTTTCTATGGAAACGACAGGATTTAGTTTTGGTATACGTGTATCTCCTCTACGATGCACTATTCGTTCTTTACTCCAACCCTCGCACCCTCACATTGAGGAATTAACACAGAAATTACGTCGCTATGAAATACTATGGGTTCTACGACTTCTCCTTCTAAATCGAATCACGTTTCTATGGAAAGAACAGGATTTAGTTTTGGTATACGAGTATCTCCTCTACGATGCACTATTCGTTCGTTACTCCAACCCTCGCACCCTCACATTGAGGAATTAACACAGAAATTGCGTCGCTATGATATACTATGGGTTCTATGACTTCTCCTTCTAAATCGAATCACGTTTCTATGGAAACGACAGGATTTGGATTTGGTATACGTGTATCTCCTCTACGATGCACTATTCGTTCTTTACTCCAACCCTCGCATCCTCACATTGAGGAATTAACACAGAAATTGCGTCGCTATGATATACTATGGGTTCTATGACTTCTCCTTCTAAATCGAATCACGTTTCAATGGAAACGACAGGATTTAGTTTTGGTATACGTGTATCTCCTCTACGATGCACTATTCGTTCTTTACTCCAACCCTCGCACCCTCACATTGAGGAATTAACACAGAAATTGCGTCGCTATGAAATACTATGGGTTCTATGACTTCTCCTTCTAAATCGATTCACGTTTCTGTGGAAACGACAGGATTTAGTTTAGGTATACGTGTATCTCCTCTACGATGCACTATTCGTTCTTTACTCCAACCCTCGCACCCTCACATTGAGGAATTAACACAGAAATTGCGTCGCTATGAAATACTATGGGTTATATGACTTCTCCTTCTAAATCGAATCACGTTTCGATGGAAACGACAGGATTTAGTTTTGGTATACGTGTATCTCCTCTACGATGCACTATTCGTTCTTTACTCCAACCCTCGCACCCTCAAATTGAGGAATTAACACAGAAATTGCGTCGCTATGATATACTATGGGATCTATGACTTCTCCTTCTAAATCGAATCACGTTTCTGTGGAAACGACAGGATTTAGTTTTGGTATACGTGTATCTCCTCTACGATGCACTATTCGTTCTTTACTCCAACCCTCACACCCTCACATTGAGGAATTAACACAGAAATTGCGTCGCTATGATATACTATGGGTTCTATGACTTCTCCTTCTAAATCGAATCACGTTTCTATGGAAACGACAGGATTTAGTATTGGTATACGTGTATCTCCTCTACGATGCACTATTCGTTCTTTACTCCAACCCTCGCACCCTCACATTGAGGAATTAACACAGAAATTGCGTCGCTATGATATACTATGGGTTCTATGACTTCTCCTTCTAAATCGAATCACGTTTCTATGGAGACGACAGGATTTAGTTTTGGTATACGTGTATCTCCTCTACGTTGCACTATTCGTTCTTTACTCCAACCCTCACACCCTCACATTGAGGAATTAACACAGAAATTGCGTCGCTATGATATACTATGGCTTCTATGACTTCTCCTTCTAAATCGAATCACGTTTCTATGGAAACGACAGGATTTAGTTTTGGTATACGTGTATCTCCTCTACGATGCACTATTCGTTCTTTACTCCAACCCACGCACCCTCACATTGAGGAATTAACACAGAAATTGCGTCGCTATGATATACTATGGGTTCTATGACTTCACCTTCTAAATCGAATCACGTTTCTATGGAAACGACAGGATTTAGCTTTGGTATACGTGTATCTCCTCTACCATGCACTATTCGTTCTTTACTCCAACCCCCGCACCCTCACATTAAGGAATTAACACAGAAATTGCGTCGCTATGAAATACTATGGGTTCTATGACTTCTCCTTCTAAATCGAATCACGTTTCTATGGAAACGACAGGTTTTGTTTAGGTATACGTGTATCTCCTCTACGATGCACTATTCGTTCTTTACTCCAACCCTCGCACCCTCACATTGAGGAATTAACACAGAAATTGCGTCGCTATGAAATACTATGGGTTCTATGACTTCTCCTTCTAAATCGAATCACGTTTCTATGGAAACGACAGGATTTAGTTTTGGTATACGTGTACCTCGTCTACGATGCACTATTCGTTCTTTACTCCATCCCTCGCACCCTCACATTGAGGAATTAACACAGAAATTGCGTCGCTATTATATACTATGGGTTTTATGACTTCTCCTTCTAAATCGCATCACGTTTCTATGGAAACGACAGGATTTAGTTTTGGTATACGTGTATCTCCTCTACGATGCACTATTCGTTCTTTACTCCAACCCTCGCACCCTCACATTGAGGAATTAACACAGAAATTACGTCGCTATGAAATACTATGGGTTCTACGACTTCTCCTTCTAAATCGAATCACGTTTCTATGGAAAGAACAGGATTTAGTTTTGGTATACGAGTATCTCCTCTACGATGCACTATTCGTTCGTTACTCCAACCCTCGCACCCTCACATTGAGGAATTAACACAGAAATTGCGTCGCTATGATATACTATGGGTTCTATGACTTCTCCTTCTAAATCGAATCACGTTTCTATGGAAACGACAGGATTTGGATTTGGTATACGTGTATCTCCTCTACGATGCACTATTCGTTCTTTACTCCAACCCTCGCATCCTCACATTGAGGAATTAACACAGAAATTGCGTCGCTATGATATACTATGGGTTCTATGACTTCTCCTTCTAAATCGAATCACGTTTCAATGGAAACGACAGGATTTAGTTTTGGTATACGTGTATCTCCTCTACGATGCACTATTCGTTCTTTACTCCAACCCTCGCACCCTCACATTGAGGAATTAACACAGAAATTGCGTCGCTATAAAATACTATGGGTTCTATGACTTCTCCTTCTAAATCGAATCACGTTTCTATGGAAACGACAGGATTTAGTTTTGGTATACGAGTATCTCCTCTACGATGCACTATTCGTTCTTTACTCCAACCCTCGCACCCTAACATTGAGGAATTAACACAGAAATTGCGTCGCTATGAAATACTATGGGTTCTATGACTTCTCCTTCTAAATCGATTCACGTTTCTGTGGAAACGACAGGATTTAGTTTAGGTATACGTGTATCTCCTCTACGATGCACTATTCGTTCTTTACTCCAACCCTCGCACCCTCACATTGAGGAATTAACACAGAAATTGCGTCGCTATGAAATACTATGGGTTATATGACTTCTCCTTCTAAATCGAATCACGTTTCGATGGAAACGACAGGATTTAGTTTTGGTATACGTGTATCTCCTCTACGATGCACTATTCGTTCTTTACTCCAACCCTCGCACCCTCAAATTGAGGAATTAACACAGAAATTGCGTCGCTATGATATACTATGGGATCTATGACTTCTCCTTCTAAATCGAATCACGTTTCTGTGGAAACGACAGGATTTAGTTTTGGTATACGTGTATCTCCTCTACGATGCACTATTCGTTCTTTACTCCAAACCTCACACCCTCACATTGAGGAATTAACACAGAAATTGCGTCGCTATGATATACTATGGGTTCTATGACTTCTCCTTCTAAATCG
Source organism: Schistocerca piceifrons (assembly GCF_021461385.2). Taxonomy (NCBI): domain Eukaryota; kingdom Metazoa; phylum Arthropoda; class Insecta; order Orthoptera; family Acrididae; genus Schistocerca; species Schistocerca piceifrons. Next base: position 7,644,245 of record NC_060142.1, read on the forward strand.
AATCACGTTTCTATGGAAACGACAGGATTTAGTATTGGTATACGTGTATCTCCTCTACGATGCACTATTCGTTCTTTACTCCAACCCTCGCACCCTCACATTGAGGAATTAACACAGAAATTGCGTCGCTATGATATACTATGGGTTCTATGACTTCTCCTTCTAAATCGAATCACGTTTCTATGGAGACGACAGGATTTAGTTTTGGTATACGTGTATCTCCTCTACGTTGCACTATTCGTTCTTTACTCCAACCCTCACACCCTCACATTGAGGAATTAACACAGAAATTGCGTCGCTATGATATACTATGGCTTCTATGACTTCTCCTTCTAAATCGAATCACGTTTCTATGGAAACGACAGGATTTAGTTTTGGTATACGTGTATCTCCTCTACGATGCACTATTCGTTCTTTACTCCAACCCACGCACCCTCACATTGAGGAATTAACACAGAAATTGCGTCGCTATGATATACTATGGGTTCTATGACTTCTCCTTCTAAATCGAATCACGTTTCTATGGAAACGACAGGATTTAGTTTTGGTGTACGTGTATCTCCTCTACGATGCACTATTCGTTCTTTACTCCAACCCTCGCACCCTGACAATGAGGAATTAACACAGAAATTGCGTAGCTATGAAATACTATGGGTCCTATGACTTCTCCTTCTAAATCGAATCACGTTTCTATGGAAACGACAGGATTTAGTTTTGGTATACGTGTATCTCCTCTACGATGCACTATTCGTTCTTTACTCCAACCCTCGCACCCTCACATTGAGGAATTAACACAGAAATTACGTCGCTATGAAATACTGTGGGTTCTATGACTTCTCCTTCTAAATCGAATCACGTTTCTATGGAAACGACAGGATTTAGTTTTGGTATACGTGTATCTCCTCTACGATGCACTATTCGTTCTTTACTCCAACCCTCGCACCCTCACATTGAGGAATTAACACAGAAATTGCGTCGCTATGAAATACTATGGGTTCTATGACTTCTCCTTCTAAATCGAATCACGTTTCTATGGAAATGACAGGATTTAGTTTTGGTGTACGTGTATCTCCTCTACGATGCACTATTCGTTCTTTACTCCAACCCTCGCACCCTCACATTGAGGAATTAACACAGAAATTGCGTCGCTATGATGTACTATGGGTTCTATGACTTCTCCTTCTAAATCGAATCACGTCTCTATGGAAACGACAGGATTTAGTTTTGTATACATGTATCTCCTCTACGATGCACTATTCGTTCTTTACTCCAACCCTCGCACCCTCACATTGAGGAATTAATACAGAAATTGCGTCGCTATGAAATACTATGGGTTCCATGACATCTCCTTCTAAATCGAATCACGTTTCTATGGAAACGACAGGATTTAGTTTTGGTATACATGTATCTCCTCTACGATGCACTATTCGTTCTTTACTCCAACCCTCGCACCCTCACATTGAGGAATTAACAGAGAAATTGCATCGCTATTATATACTATGGGTTCTATGACTTCTCCTTCTAAATCGAATCACGTTTCTATGGAAACGACAGGATTTAGTTTTGGTATACGTGTATCTCCTCTACGATGCACTATTCGTTCTTTACTCTAACCCTCGCACCCTCACATTGAGGAAGTAACACAGAAATTGCGTCGCTATGATATACTATGGGTTCTATGACTTCTCCTTCTAAATCGAATCACGTTTCTATGGAAACGACAGGATTAGGTTTTGGTATACGTGTATCTCCTCTACGATGCACTATTCGTTCTTTACTCCAACCCTCGCACCCTCACATTGAGGAATTAACACAGAAATTGCGTCGCTATGAAATACTATGGGTTCTATGACTTCTCCTTCTAAATCGAATCACGTTTCTATGGAAACGACAGGATTTAGTTTTGGTATACGTGTATCTCCTCTACGATGCACTATTCGTTCTTTACTCCAACCCTCCCACCCTCACATTGAGGAATTAACACAGAAATTGCGTCGCTATGAAATACTATGGGTTCTATGACTTCTCCTTCTAAATCGAATCACGTTTCTATGGAAATGACAGGATTTAGTTTTGGTGTACGTGTATCTCCTCTACGATGCACTATTCGTTCTTTACTCCAACCCTCGCACCCTCACATTGAGGAATTAACACAGAAATTGCGTCGCTATGATGTACTATGGGTTCTATGACTTCTCCTTCTAAATCGAATCACGTCTCTATGGAAACGACAGGATTTAGTTTTGTATACATGTATCTCCTCTACGATGCACTATTCGTTCTTTACTCCAACCCTCGCACCCTCACATTGAGGAATTAATACAGAAATTGCGTCGCTATGAAATACTATGGGTTCCATGACATCTCCTTCTAAATCGAATCACGTTTCTATGGAAACGACAGGATTTAGTTTTGGTATACATGTATCTCCTCTACGATGCACTATTCGTTCTTTACTCCAACCCTCGCACCCTCACATTGAGGAATTAACAGAGAAATTGCGTCGCTATGATATACTATGGGTTCTATGACTTCTCCTTCTAAATCGAAACACGTTTCTATGGAAACGACAGGATTTAGTTTTGGTATACGTGTATCTCCTCTATGATGCACTATTCGTTCTTTACTCCAACCCTCGCACCCTCACATTGAGGAATTAACACAGAAATTGCGTCGCTATGATATACTATGGGTTCTGTGACTTCTCCTTCTAAATCGAATCACGTTTCTATGGAAACGACAGGATTAGGTTTTGGTATACGTGTATCTCCTCTACGATGCACTATTCGTTCTTTACTCCAACCCTCGCACCCTCACATTGAGGAATTAACACAGAAATTGCGTCGCTATGAAATACTATGGGTTCTATGACTTCTCCTTCTAAATCGAATCACGTTTCTATGGAAACGACAGGATTTAGTTTTGGTATACGTGTATCTCCTCTACGATGCACTATTCGTTCTTTACTCCAACCCTCGCACCCTCACATTGAGGAATTAACACAGAAATTGCGTCGCTATGAAATACTATGGGTTCTATGACTTCTCCTTCTAAATCGAATCACGTTTCTATGGAAACGACAGGATTTAGTTTTGGTGTACGTGTATCTCCTCTACGATGCACTATTCGTTCTTTACTCCAACCCTCGCACCCTCACATTGAGGAATTAACACAGAAATTGCGTCGCTATGAAATACTATGGGTTCTATGACTTCTCCTTCTAAATCGAATCACGTTTCTATGGAAACGACAGGATTTAGTTTAGGTATATGTGTATCTCCTCTACGATGCACTATTCGTTCTTTACTTCAACCCTCGCACCCTCACATTGAGGAATTAACACAGAAATTGCGTCGCTATGATATACTATGGGTTCTATGACTTCTCCTTCTAAATCGAATCACTTTTCTATGGAAACGACAGGATTTAGTTTTGGTATACGTGTATCTCCTCTACGATGCACTATTCGTTCTTTACTCCAACCCTCGCACCCTCACATTGAGGAATTAATACAGAAATTGCGTCGCTATGAAATACTATGGTTTCTGAGACTTCTCCTTCTAAATCGAATCACGTTTCTATGGAAACGACAGGATTTAGTTTTGGTATACGTGTATCTCCTCTACGATGCACTATTCGTTCTTTACTCCAACCCTCGCACCCGCACATTGAGGAATTAACACAGAAATTGCGTCGCTATGGTATACTATGGGTTCTATGACTTCTCCTTCTAAATCGAATCACGTTTCTATGGAAACGACAGGATTTAGTTATGGTATACGTGTATCTCCTCTACGATGCACTATTCGTTCTTTACTCCAACCCTCGCACCCTCACATTGAGGAATTAACACAGAAATTGCGTCGCTATGATATACTATGGGTTCTATGACTTCTCCGTCTAAATCGAATCACGTTTCTATGGAAACGACAGGATTTAGTTTTGGTATACGTGTATCTCCTCTACGATGCACTATTCGTTCTTTACTCCAAACCTCGCACCCTCACATTGAGGAATTAACACAGAAATTGCGTCGCTATGAAATACTATAGGTTCTATGACTTCTCCTTCTAAATCGAATCACGTTTCTATGGAAACGACAGGATTTAGTTTTGGTATACGTGTATCTCCTCTACGATGTACTATTCGTTCTTTACTCCAACCCTCGCACCCTGACATTGAGGAATTAACACAGAAATTGCGTCGCTATGAAATACTATGGGTTCTATGACTTCTCCTTCTAAATCGAATCACGTTTCTATGGAAACGACAGGATTTAGTTTTGGTATACGTGTATCTCCTCTACGATGCACTATTTGTTCTTCACTCCAACCCTCGCACCCTCACATTGAGGAATTAACACAGAAATTGCGTCGCTATGAAATACTATGGGTTCTATGACTTCTCCTTCTAAATCGAATCACGTTTCTGTGGAAACGACAGGATTTAGTTTTGGTGTACGTGTATCTCCTCTACGATGCACTATTCGTTCTTTATTCCAACCCTCGCACCCTCACATTGAGGAATTAACACAGAAATTGCGTCGCTATGAAATACTATGGGTTCTATGACTTCTCCTTCTAAATCGAATCACGTTTCTATGGAAACGACAGGATTTAGTTTTGGTATACGTGTATCTTCTCTACGATGCACTATTCGTTCTTTACTCCAACCCTCGCACCCTCACTTTGAGGAATTAACACAGAAATTGCGTCGCTATGAAATACTATGGGTTCTATGACTTCTCCTTCTACATCGAATCACGTTTCTATGGAAACGACAGGATTTAGTTTTGGCATACGTGTATCTCCTCTACGATGCACTATTCGTTCTTTACTCCAACCCTCGCACCCTCACATTGCGGAATTAACACAGAAATTTCGTCGCTATGATATACCATGGGTTCTATGACTTCTCCTTCTAAATCGAATCACGTTTCTATGGAAACGACAGGATTTAGTTTTGGTATACGTGTATCTCCTCTACGATGCACTGTTCGTTCTTTACTCCAACCCTCACACCCTCACATTGAGGAATTAACACAGATATTGCGTCGCTATGAAATACTATGGGTTCTATGACCTCTCCTTCTAAATCGAATCACGTTTCTATGGAAACGACAGGATTTAGTTTTGGTATATGTGTATCTCCTCTACGATGCACTATTCGTTCTTTACTCCAACCCTCGCACCCTCACATTGAGGAATTAACACAGAAATTGCGTCGCTATGAAATACTATGGGTTCTATGACTTCTCCTTCTAAATCGAATCACGTTTCTACGGAAACGACAGGATTTAGTTTTGGTATACGTGTATCTCCTCTACGATGCACTATTCGTTCTTTACTCCAACCCTCGCACCCTCACATTGAGGAATTAACACAGACATTGCGTCACTATGATATACTATGGGTTCTATGACTTCTCCTTCTAAATCGAATCACGTTTCTATGGAAACGACAGGATTTAGTTTTGGTATACGTGTATCTCCTCTACGATGCACTATTCGTTCTTTACTCCTACCCTCGCACCCTCACATTGAGGAATTAACACAGAAATTGCGTCGCTATGAAATACTATGGGTTCTATGACTTCTCCTTCTAAATCGAATCACGTTTCTATGGAAACGACAGGATTTAGTTTTGGTATACGTGTATCTCCTCTACGATGCACTATTCGTTCTTTACTCCAACCCTCGCACCCTCACATTGAGGAATTAACACAGAAATTGCGTCGCTATGAAATACTATGGGTTCTATGACTTCTCCTTCTAAATCGAATCACGTTTCTATGGAAACGACAGGATTTAGTTTTGGTATACGTGTATCTCCTCTACGATGCACTATTTGTTCTTTACTCCAACCCTCGCACCCTCACATTGAGGAATTAACACAGAAATTGCGTCGCTATGAAATACTATGGGTTCTATGACTTCTCCTTCTAAATCGAATCACGTTTCTGTGGAAACGACAGGATTTAGTTTTGGTGTACGTGTATCTCCTCTACGATGCACTATTCGTTCTTTATTCCAACCCTCGCACCCTCACATTGAGGAATTAACACAGAAATTGCGTCGCTATGAAATACTATGGGTTCTATGACTTCTCCTTCTAAATCGAATCACGTTTCTATGGAAACGACAGGATTTAGTTTTGGTATACGTGTATCTTCTCTACGATGCACTATTCGTTCTTTACTCCAACCCTCGCACCCTCACTTTGAGGAATTAACACAGAAATTGCGTCGCTATGAAATACTATGGGTTCTATGACTTCTCCTTCTACATCGAATCACGTTTCTATGGAAACGACAGGATTTAGTTTTGGCATACGTGTATCTCCTCTACGATGCACTATTCGTTCTTTACTCCAACCCTCGCACCCTCACATTGCGGAATTAACACAGAAATTTCGTCGCTATGATATACCATGGGTTCTATGACTTCTCCTTCTAAATCGAATCACGTTTCTATGGAAACGACAGGATTTAGTTTTGGTATACGTGTATCTCCTCTACGATGCACTGTTCGTTCTTTACTCCAACCCTCACACCCTCACATTGAGGAATTAACACAGATATTGCGTCGCTATGAAATACTATGGGTTCTATGACCTCTCCTTCTAAATCGAATCACGTTTCTATGGAAACGACAGGATTTAGTTTTGGTATACGTGTATCTCCTCTACGATGCACTATTCGTTCTTTACTCCAACCCTCGCACCCTCACATTGAGGAATTAACACAGAAATTGCGTCGCTATGAAATACTATGGGTTCTATGACTTCTCCTTCTAAATCGAATCACGTTTCTACGGAAACGACAGGATTTAGTTTTGGTATACGTGTATCTCCTCTACGATGCACTATTCGTTCTTTACTCCAACCCTCGCACCCTCACATTGAGGAATTAACACAGACATTGCGTCACTATGATATACTATGGGTTCTATGACTTCTCCTTCTAAATCGAATCACGTTTCTATGGAAACGACAGGATTTAGTTTTGGTATACGTGTATCTCCTCTACGATGCACTATTCGTTCTTTACTCCTACCCTCGCACCCTCACATTGAGGAATTAACACAGAAATTGCGTCGCTATGAAATACTATGGGTTCTATGACTTCTCCTTCTAAATCGAATCACGTTTCTATGGAAACGACAGGATTTAGTTTTGGTATACGTGTATCTCCTCTACGATGCACTATTCGTTCTTTACTCCAACCCTCGCACCCTCACATTGAGGAATTAACACAGAAATTGCGTCGCTATGATATACTATGGGTTCTATGACTTCTCCTTCTAAAGCGAATCACTTTTCTATGGAAACGACAGGATTTAGTTTTGGTGTACGTGTATCTCCTCTACGATGCACTATTCGTTCTTTACTCCAACCCTCGCACCCTGACATTGAGGAATTAACACAGAAATTGCGTCGCTATGAAATATTATGGGTTCTATGACTTCTCCTTCTAAATCGAATCACGTTTCTATGGAAACGACAGGATTTAGTTTTGGTATACGTGTATCTCCTCTACGATGCACTATTCGTTCTTTACTCCAACCCTCGCACCCTCACATTGAGGAATTAACACAGAAATTGCGTCGCTATGAAATACTATGGGTTCTATGACTTCTCCTTCTAAATCGAATCACGTTTCTATGGAAACGACAGGATTTAGTTTTGGTGTACGTGTATCTCCTCTACGATACACTATTCGTTCTTTACTCCAACCCTCGCACCCTCACATTGAGGAATTAACACAGAAATTGCGTCGCTATGAAATACTATGGGTTCTATGACTTCTCCTTCTAAATCGAATCACGTTTCTATGGAAACGACAGGATTTAGTTTTGGTATACGTGTATCTCCTCTACGATGCACTATTTGTTCTTTACTCCAACCCTCGCACCATCACATTGAGGAATTAACACAGAAATTGCGTCGCTATGAAATACTATGGGTTCTATGACTTCTCCTTCTAAATCGAATCACGTTTCTGTGGAAACGACAGGATTTAGTTTTGGTGTACGTGTATCTCCTCTACGATGCACTATTCGTTCTTTATTCCAACCCTCGCACCCTCACATTGAGGAATTAACACAGAAATTGCGTCGCTATGAAATACTATGGGTTCTATGACTTCTCCTTCTAAATCGAATCACGTTTCTATGGAAACGACAGGATTTAGTTTTGGTATACGTGTATCTTCTCTACGATGCACTATTCGTTCTTTACTCCAACCCTCGCACCCTCACTTTGAGGAATTAACACAGAAATTGCGTCGCTATGAAATACTATGGGTTCTATGACTTCTCCTTCTACATCGAATCACGTTTCTATGGAAACGACAGGATTTAGTTTTGGCATACGTGTATCTCCTCTACGATGCACTATTCGTTCTTTACTCCAACCCTCGCACCCTCACATTGCGGAATTAACACAGAAATTTCGTCGCTATGATATACTATGGGTTCTATGACTTCTCCTTCTAAATCGAATCACGTTTCTATGGAAACGACAGGATTTAGTTTTGGTATACGTGTATCTCCTCTACGATGCACTATTCGTTCTTTACTCCAACCCTCACACCCTCACATTGAGGAATTAACACAGATATTGCGTCGCTATGAAATACTATGGGTTCTATGACCTCTCCTTCTAAATCGAATCACGTTTCTATGGAAACGACAGGATTTAGTTTTGGTATACGTGTATCTCCTCTACGATGCACTATTCGTTCTTTACTCCAACCCTCGCACCCTCACATTGAGGAATTAACACAGAAATTGCGTCGCTATGAAATACTATGGGTTCTATGACTTCTCCTTCTAAATCGAATCACGTTTCTACGGAAACGACAGGATTTAGTTTTGGTATACGTGTATCTCCTCTACGATGCACTATTCGTTCTTTACTCCAACCCTCGCACCCTCACAATGAGTAATTAACACAGACATTGCGTCACTATGATATACTATGGGTTCTATGACTTCTCCTTCTAAATCGAATCACGTTTCTATGGAAACGACAGGATTTAGTTTTGGTATACGTGTATCTCCTCTACGATGCACTATTCGTTCTTTACTCCTACCCTTGCACCCTCACATTGAGGAATTAACACAGAAATTGCGTCGCTATGAAATACTATGGGTTCTATGACTTCTCTTTCTAAATCGAATCACGTTTCTATGGAAACGACAGGATTTAGTTTTGGTATACGTGTATCTCCTCTACGATGCACTATTCGTTCTTTACTCCAACCCTCGCACACTCACATTGAGGAATTAACACAGAAATTGCGTCGCTATGATATACTATGGGTTCTATGACTTCTCCTTCTAAAGCGAATCACTTTTCTATGGAAACGACAGGATTTAGTTTTGGTGTACGTGTATCTCCTCTACGATGCACTATTCGTTCTTTACTCCAACCCTCGCACCCTGACATTGAGGAATTAACACAGAAATTGCGTCGCTATGAAATATTATGGGTTCTAAGACTTCTCCTTCTAAATCGAATCACGTTTCTATGGAAACGACAGGATTTAGTTTTGGTATACGTGTATCTCCTCTACGATGCACTATTCGTTCTTTACTCCAACCCTCGCACCCTCACATTGAGGAATTAACACAGAAATTGCGTCGCTATGAAATACTATGGGTTCTATGACTTCTCCTTCTAAATCGAATCACGTTTCTATGGAAACGACAGGATTTAGTTTTGGTGTACGTGTATCTCCTCTACGATGCACTATTCGTTCTTTACTCCAACCCTCGCACCATCACATTGAGGAATTAACACAGAAATTGCGTCGCTATGAAATACTATGGGTTCTATGACTTCTCGTTCTAAATCGAATCACGTTTCTATGGAAACGACAGGATTTAGTTTTGCTGTACGTGTATCTCCTCTACGATGCACTATTCGTTCTTTATTCCAACCCTCGCACCCTCACATTGAGGAATTAACACAGAAATTGCGTCGCTATGAAATACTATGGGTTCTATGACTTCTCCTTCTAAATCGAATCACGTTTCTATGGAAACGACAGGATTTAGTTTTGGTATACGTGTATCCCCTCTACGATGCACTATTCGTTCTTTACTCCAACCCTCGCACCCTCACTTTGAAGAATTAACACAGAAATTGCGTCGCTATGAGATACTATGGGTTCAATGACTTCTCCTTCTAAATCGAATCACGTTTCTATGGAAACGACAGGATCTAGTTTTGGTATACGTGTATCTCCTCTACGATGCACTATTCGTTCTTTACTCCAACCCTCGCACCCTCACATTGAGGAATTAACACAGAAATTTCGTCGCTATGATATACTATGGGTTCTATGACTTCTCCTTCTAAATCGAATCACGTTTCTATGGAAACGACAGGATTTAGTTTTGGTATACGTGTATCTCCTCTACGATGCACTATTCGTTCTTTACTCCAACCCTCGCACCCTCACATTGAGGAATTAACACAGAAATTGCGTCGCTATGATATACTATTTATTCTATGACTTCTCCTTCTAAATCGAATCACGTTTCTATGGAAACGACAGTATTTAGTTTTGGTATACGTGTATCTCCTCTACGATGCACTATTCGTTCTTTACTCCAACCCTCGCACCCTCACATTGAGGAATTAACACAGAAATTGCGTCGCTATGATATACTATGGGTTCTATGACTTCTCCTTCTAAATCGAATCACGTTTCTATGGAAACGACAGGATTTAGTTTTGTTATACGTGTATCTCCTCTACGATGCACTATTCGTTCTTTACTCCAACCCTCGCACCCTCACATTGAGGAATTAACACAGAAATTGCGTCGCTATGAAATACTATGGGTTCTATGACTTCTCCTTCTAAATCGAATCACGTTTCTATGGAAACGACAGGATTTAGTTTTGGTATACGTGTATCTCCTCTACGATGCACTATTCGTTCTTTACTCCAACCCTCGCACCCTCACATTGAGGAATTAACACAGAAATTGCGTCGCTATGAAATACTATGGGTTATATGACTTCTCCTTCTAAATCGAATCACGTTTCGATGGAAACGACAGGATTTAGTTTTGGTATACGTGTATCTCCTCTACGATGCACTATTCGTTCTTTACTCCAACCCTCGCACCCTCAAATTGAGGAATTAACACAGAAATTGCGTCGCTATGATATACTATGGGATCTATGACTTCTCCTTCTAAATCGAATCACGTTTCTGTGGAAACGACAGGATTTAGTTTTGGTATACGTGTATCTCCTCTACGATGCACTATTCGTTCTTTACTCCAAACCTCACACCCTCACATTGAGGAATTAACACAGAAATTGCGTCGCTATGATATACTATGGGTTCTATGACTTCTCCTTCTAAATCGAATCACGTTTCTATGGAAACGACAGGATTTAGTATTGGTATACGTGTATCTCCTCTACGATGCACTATTCGTTCTTTACTCCAACCCTCGCACCCTCACATTGAGGAATTAACACAGAAATTGCGTCGCTATGATATACTATGGGTTCTATGACTTCTCCTTCTAAATCGAATCACGTTTCTATGGAGACGACAGGATTTAGTTTTGGTATACGTGTATCTCCTCTACGTTGCACTATTCGTTCTTTACTCCAACCCTCACACCCTCACATTGAGGAATTAACACAGAAATTGCGTCGCTATGATATACTATGGCTTCTATGACTTCTCCTTCTAAATCGAATCACGTTTCTATGGAAACGACAGGATTTAGTTTTGGTATACGTGTATCTCCTCTACGATGCACTATTCGTTCTTTACTGCAACCCACGCACCCTCACATTGAGGAATTAACACAGAAATTGCGTCGCTATGATATACTATGGGTTCTATGACTTCTCCTTCTAAATCGAATCACGTTTCTATGGAAACGACAGGATTTAGTTTTGGTGTACGTGTATCTCCTCTACGATGCACTATTCGTTCTTTACTCCAACCCTCGCACCCTGACAATGAGGAATTAACACAGAAATTGCGTAGCTATGAAATACTATGGGTCCTATGACTTCTCCTTCTAAATCGAATCACGTTTCTATGGAAACGACAGGATTTAGTTTTGGTATACGTGTATCTCCTCTACGATGCACTATTCGTTCTTTACTCCAACCCTCGCACCCTCACATTGAGGAATTAACACAGACATTGCGTCACTATGATATACTATGGGTTCTATGACTTCTCCTTCTAAATCGAATCACGTTTCTATGGAAACGACAGGATTTAGTTTTGGTATACGTGTATCTCCTCTACGATGCACTATTCGTTCTTTACTCCAACCCTCGCACCCTCACATTGAGGAATTAACACAGAAATTGCGTCGCTATGAAATACTATGGGTTCTATGACTTCTCCTTCTAAAGCGAATCACTTTTCTATGGAAACGACAGGATTTAGTTTTGGTGTACGTGTATCTCCTCTACGATGCACTATTCGTTCTTTACTCCAACCCTCGCACCCTGACATTGAGGAATTAACACAGAAATTGCGTCGCTATGAAATATTATGGGTTCTAAGACTTCTCCTTCTAAATCGAATCACGTTTCTATGGAAACGACAGGATTTAGTTTTGGTATACGTGTATCTGCTCTACGATGCACTATTCGTTCTTTACTCCAACCCTCGCACCCTCACATTGAGGAATTAACACAGAAATTGCGTCGCTATGAAATACTATGGGTTCTATGACTTCTCCTTCTAAATCGAATCACGTTTCTATGGAAACGACAGGATTTAGTTTTGGTGTACGTGTATCTCCTCTACGATGCACTATTCGTTCTTTACTCCAACCCTCGCACCATCACATTGAGGAATTAACACAGAAATTGCGTCGCTATGAAATACTATGGGTTCTATGACTTCTCGTTCTAAATCGAATCACGTTTCTATGGAAACGACAGGATTTAGTTTTGCTGTACGTGTATCTCCTCTACGATGCACTATTCGTTCTTTATTCCAACCCTCGCACCCTCACATTGAGGAATTAACACAGAAATTGTGTCGCTATGAAATACTATGGGTTCTATGACTTCTCCTTCTAAATCGAATCACGTTTCTATGGAAACGACAGGATTTAGTTTTGGTATACGTGTATCCCCTCTACGATGCACTATTCGTTCTTTACTCCAACCCTCGCACCCTCACTTTGAAGAATTAACACAGAAATTGCGTCGCTATGAGATACTATGGGTTCAATGACTTCTCCTTCTAAATCGAATCACGTTTCTATGGAAACGACAGGATCTAGTTTTGGTATACGTGTATCTCCTCTACGATGCACTATTCGTTCTTTACTCCAACCCTCGCACCCTCACATTGAGGAATTAACACAGAAATTTCGTCGCTATGATATACTATGGGTTCTATGACTTCTCCTTCTAAATCGAATCACGTTTCTATGGAAACGACAGGATTTAGTTTTGGTATACGTGTATCTCCTCTACGATGCACTATTCGTTCTTTACTCCAACCCTCGCACCCTCACATTGAGGAATTAACACAGAAATTGCGTCGCTATGATATACTATGGATTCTATGACTTCTCCTTCTAAATCGAATCACGTTTCTATGGAAACGACAGTATTTAGTTTTGGTATACGTGTATCTCCTCTACGATGCACTATTCGTTCTTTACTCCAACCCTCGCACCCTCACATTGAGGAATTAACACAGAAATTGCGTCGCTATGATATACTATGGGTTCTATGACTTCTCCTTCTAAATCGAATCACGTTTCTATGGAAACGACAGGATTTAGTTTTGTTATACGTGTATCTCCTCTACGATGCACTATTCGTTCTTTACTCCAACCCTCGCACCCTCACATTGAGGAATTAACACAGAAATTGCGTCGCTATGAAATACTATGGGTTCTATGACTTCTCCTTCTAAATCGAATCACGTTTCTATGGAAACGACAGGATTTAGTTTTGGTATACGTGTATCTCCTCTACGATGCACTATTCGTTCTTTACTCCAAACCTCGCACCCTCACATTGAGGAATTAACACAGAAATTGCGTCGCTATGAAATACTATGGGTTCTATGACTTCTCCTTCTAAATCGAATCACGTTTCTATGGAAACGACAGGATTTAGTTTTGGTATACGTGTATCTCCTCTACGATGCACTATTCGTTCTTTACTCCAACCGTCGCACCCTCACATTGAGGAATTAACACAGAAATTGCGTCGCTATGATATACTATGGGTTCTATGACTTCTCCTTCTAAATCGAATCACGTTTCTATGGAAACGACAGGATTTAGTTTTGGTATTCGTGTATCTCCTCTACGATGCATTATTCGTTCTTTACTCCAACCCTCGCACCCTCACATTGAGGAATTAACACAGAAATTGCGTCGCTATGATATACTATGGGTTCTATGACTTCTCCTTCTAAATCGAATCACGTTTCTATGGAAACGACAGGTTTTACTTTTGGTATACGTGTATCTCCTCTACGATGCACTATTCGTTCTTTACTCCAACCCTCGCACCCTCACATTGAGGAATTAACACAGGAATTGCGTCGCTATGAAATACTATGGGTTCTATGACTTCACCTTCTAAATCGAATCACGTATCTATGGAAACGACAGGATTTAGTTTTGGTATACGTGTATCTCCTCTACGATGCACTATTCGTTCTTTACTCCAACCCTCGCACCCTCACATTGAGGAATTAACACAGAAATTGCGTCGCTATGAAATACTATGGGTTCTATGACTTCTCCTTCTAAATCGAATCACGTTTCTATGGAAACGACAGGATTTAGTTTTGGTATACGTGTATCTCCTCTACGATGCACTATTCGTTCTTTACTCCAACCCTCGCACACTCACATTGAGGAATTAACACAGAAATTGCGTCGCTATGAAATACTATGGGTTCTATGACTTCTCCTTCTAAATCGAATCACGTTTCTATGGAAACGACAGGATTTAGTTTTGGTATACGTGTATCTCCTCTACGTTGCACTATTCGTTCTTTACTCCAACCCTCGCACCCTCACATTGAGGAATTAACTCAGACATTGCGTCACTATGATATACTATGGGTTCTATGACTTCTCCTTCTAAATCGAATCACGTTTCTATGGAAACGACAGGATTTAGTTTTGGTATACGTGTATCTCCTCTACGATGCACTATTCGTTCTTTACTCCAACCCTCGCACCCTCACATTGAGGAATTAACACAGAAATTGCGTCGCTATGAAATACTATGGGTTCTATGACTTCTCCTTCTAAATCGAATCACGTTTCTATGGAAACGACAGGATTTAGTTTTGGTATACGTGTATCTCCTCTACGATGCACTATTCGTTCTTTACTCCAACCTCGCACCCTCACATTGAGGAATTAACACAGAAATTGCGTCGCTATGATATACTATGGGTTCTATGACTTCTCCTTCTAAAGCGAATCACGTTTCTATGGAAACGACAGGATTTAGTTTTGGTGTACGTGTATCTCCTCTACGATGCACTATTCGTTCTTTACTCCAACCCTCGCACCCTGACATTGAGGAATTAACACAGAAATTGCGTCGCTATGAAATATTATGGGTTCTATGACTTCTCCTTCTAAATCGAATCACGTTTCTATGGAAACGACAGGATTTAGTTTTGGTATACGTGTATCTCCTCTACGATGCACTATTCGTTCTTTACTCCAATCCTCGCACCCTCACATTGAGGAATTAACACAGAAATTGCGTCGCTATGAAATACTATGGGTTCTATGACTTCTCCTTCTAAATCGAATCACGTTTCTATGGAAACGACAGGATTTAGTTTCGGTGTACGTGTATCTCCTCTACGATGCACTATTCGTTCTTTACTCCAACCCTCGCACCCTCACATTGAGGAATTAACACAGAAATTGCGTCGCTATGAAATATTATGGGTTCCATGACTTCTCCTTCTAAATCGAATCACGTTTCTATGGAAACGACAGGATTTAGTTTTGGTATACGTGTATCTCCTCTACGATGCACTATTCGTTCTTTACTCCAACCCTCGCACCCTCACATTGAGGAATTAACACAGAAATTGCGTCGCTATGAAATACTATGGGTTCTATGACTTCTCCTTCTAAATCGAATCACGTTTCTATGGAAACGACAGGATTTAGTTTTGGTGTACGTGTATCTCCTCTACGATGCACTATTTGTTCTTTACTCCAACCCTCGCACCCTCACATTGAGGAATTAACACAGAAATTGCGTCGCTATGAAATACTATGGGTTCTATGACTTCTCGTTCTAAATCGAATCACGTTTCTATGGAAACGACAGGATTTAGTTTTGCTGTACGTGTATCTCCTCTACGATGCACTATTCGTTCCTTATTCCAACCCTCGCACCCTCACATTGAGGAATTAACACAGAAATTGCGTCGCTATGAAATACTATGGGTTCTATGACTTCTCCTTCTAAATCGAATCACGTTTCTATGGAAACGACAGGATTTAGTTTTGGTATACGTGTATCCCCTCTACGATGCACTATTCGTTCTTTACTCCAACCCTCGCACCCTCACTTTGAGGAATTAACACAGAAATTGCGTCGCTATGAAATACTATGGGTTCAATGACATCTCCTTCTAAATCGAATCACGTTTCTATGGAAACGACAGGATTTAGTTTTGGTATACGTGTATCTCCTCTACGATGCACTATTCGTTCTTTACTCCAACCCTCGCACCCTCACATTGAGGAATTAACACAGAAATTTCGTCGTTATGATATACTATGGGTTCTATGACTTCTCCTTCTAAATCGAATCACGTTTCTATGGAAACGACAGGATTTAGTTTTGGTATACGTGTATCTCCTCTACGATGCACTATTCGTTCTTTACTCCAACCCTCGCACCCTCACATTGAGGAATTAACACAGAAATTGCGTCGCTATGATATACTATGGATTCTATGACTTCTCCTTCTAAATCGAATCACGTTTCTATGGAAACGACAGTATTTAGTTTTGGTATACGTGTATCTCCTCTACGATGCACTATTCGTTCTTTACTCCAACCCTCGCACCCTCACATTGAGGAATTAACACAGAAATTGCGTCGCTATGATGTACTATGGGTTCTATGACTTCTCCTCCTAAATCGAATCACGTTTCTATGGAAACGACAGGATTTAGTTTTGTTATACGTGTATCTCCTCTACGATGCACTATTCGTTCTTTACTCCAACCCTCGCACCCTCACATTGAGGAATTAACACAGAAATTGCGTCGCTATGAAATACTATGGGTTCTATGACTTCTCCTTCTAAATCGAATCACGTTTCTATGGAAACGACAGGATTTAGTTTTGGTATACGTGTATCTCCTCTACGATGCACTATTCGTTCTTTACTCCAAACCTCGCACCCTCACATTGAGGAATTAACACAGAAATTGCGTCGCTATGAAATACTATGGGTTCTATGACTTCTCCTTCTAAATTGAATCACGTTTCTATGGAAACGACAGGATTTAGTTTTGGTATACGTGTATCTCCTCTACGATGCACTATTCGTTCTTTACTCCAACCGTCGCACCCTCACATTGAGGAATTAACACAGAAATTGCGTCGCTATGACATACTATGGGTTCTATGACTTCTCCTTCTAAATCGAATCACGTTTCTATGGAAACGACAGGATTTAGTTTTGGTATTCGTGTATCTCCTCTACGATGCACTATTCGTTCTTTACTCCAACCCTCGCACCCTCACATTGAGGAATTAACACAGGAATTGCGTCGCTATGAAATACTATGGGTTCTATGAATTCACCTTCTAAATCGAATCACGTATCTATGGAAACGACAGGATTTAGTTTTGGTATACGTGTATCTCCTCTACGATGCACTATTCGTTCTTTACTCCAACCCTCGCACCCTCACATTGAGGAATTAACACAGAAATTGCGTCGCTATGAAATACTATGGGTTCTATGACTTCTCCTTCTAAATCGAATCACGTTTCTATGGAAACGACAGGATTTAGTTTTGGTATACGTGTATCTCCTCTACGATGCACTATTCGTTCTTTACTCCAACCCTCGCACCCTCACATTGAGGAATTAACACAGAAATTGCGTCGCTATGAAATACTATGGGTTCTATGACTTCTCCTTCTAAATCGAATCACGTTTCTATGGAAACGACAGGATTTAGTTTTGGTATACGTGTATCTCCTCTACGATGCACTATTCGTTCTTTACTCCAACCCTCGCACCCTCACATTGAGGAATTAACACAGACATTGCGTCACTATGATATACTATGGGTTCTATGACTTCTCCTTCTAAATCGAATCACGTTTCTATGGAAACGACAGGATTTAGTTTTGGTATACGTGTATCTCCTCTACGATGCACTATTCGTTCTTTACTCCAACCCTCGCACCCTCACATTTAGGAATTAACACAGAAATTGCGTCGCTATGAAATACTATGGGTTCTATGACTTCTCCTTCTAAATCGAATCACGTTTCTATGGAAACGACAGGATTTAGTTTTGGTATACGTGTATCTCCTCTACGATGCACTATTCGTTCTTTACTCCAACCCTCGCACCCTCACATTGAGGAATTAACACAGAAATTGCGTCGCTATGATATACTATGGGTTCTATGACTTCTCCTTCTAAAGCGAATCACGTTTCTATGGAAACGACAGGATTTAGTTTTGGTGTACGTGTATCTCCTCTACGATGCACTATTCGTTCTTTACTCCAACCCTCGCACCCTCACATTGAGGAATTAACACAGAAATTGCGTCGCTATGAAATATTATGGGTTCTATGACTTCTCCTTCTAAATCGAATCACGTTTCTATGGAAACGACAGGATTTAGTTTTGGTATACGTGTATCTCCTCTACGATGCACTATTCGTTCTTTACTCCAACCCTCGCACCCTCACATTGAGGAATTAACACAGAAATTGCGTCGCTATGAAATACTATGGGTTCTATGACTTCTCCTTCTAAATCGAATCACGTTTCTATGGAAACGACAGGATTTAGTTTCGGTGTACGTGTATCTCCTCTACGATGCACTATTCGTTCTTTACTCCAACCCTCGCACCCTCACATTGAGGAATTAACACAGAAATTGCGTCGCTATGAAATACTATGGGTTCTATGACTTCTCGTTCTAAATCGAATCACGTTTCTATGGAAACGACAGGATTTAGTTTTGGTGTACGTGTATCTCCTCTACGATGCACTATTCGTTCTTTATTCCAACCCTCGCACCCTCACATTGAGGAATTAACATAGAAATTGCGTCGCTATGAAATACTATGGGTTCTATGACTTCTCCTTCTAAATCGAATCACTTTTCTATGGAAACGACAGGATTTAGTTTTGGTATACGTGTATCTCCTCTACGATGCACTATTCGTTCTTTACTCCAACCCTCGCACCCTCACATTGAGGAATTAACACAGAAATTGCGTCGCTATGATATACTTATGGGTTCTATGACTTCTCCTTCTAAATCGAATCACGTTTCTATGGAAACGACAGGATATAGTTTTGGTATACGTGTATCTCCTCTACGATGCACTATTCGTTTTTTACTCCAACCCTCGCACCCTCACATTGAGGAATTAACACAGAAATTGCGTCGCTATGAAATACTATGGGTTCTATGACTTCTCCTTCTAAATCGAATCACGTTTCTATGGAAACGACAGGATTTAGTTTTGGTGTACGTGTATCTCCTCTACGATGCACTATTCGTTCATTACTCCAACCCTCGCTCCCTCACATTGAGGAATTAACACAGAAATTGCGTCGCTATGAAATACTATGGGTTCTATGACTTCTCCTTCTAAATCGAATCACGTTTCTATGGAAACGACAGGATTTAGTTTTGGTAAACGTGTATCTCCTCTACGATGCACTATTCGTTCTTTACTCCAACCCTCGCACCCTCACATTGAGGAATTAATACAGAAATTGCGTCGCTATGAAATACTATGTGTTGTATGACTTCTCCTTCTAAATCGAATCACGTTTCTATGGAAATGACAGGATTTAGTTTTGGTATACGTGTATCTCCTCTACGATGCACTATTCGTTCTTTACTCCAACCCTCGCACCCTCACATTGAGGAATTAACACAGAAATTGCGTCGCTATGAAATACTATGGGTTCTATTACTTCTCCTTCTAAATCGAAACACGTTTCTATGGAAACGACAGGATTTAGTTTTGGTATACGTGTATCTCATCTACGATGCACTATTCGTTCTTTACTCCAACCCTCGCACCCTCACATTGAGGAATTAACACAGAAATTGCGTCGCTATGATATACAATGGGTTCTATGACTTCTCCTTCTAAATCGAATCACGTTTCTATGGAAACGACAGGATTTAGTTTTGGTATACGTGTATCTCCTCTACGATGCACTATTCGTTCTTTACTCCAACCCTCGCACCCTCACATTGAGGAATTAACACAGAAATTGCGTCGCTATGAAATACTATGGGTTCTATGACTTCTCCTTCTAAATCGAATCACGTTTCTATGGAAACGACAGGATTTAGTTTTGGTATACGTGTATCTCCTCTACGATGCACTATTCGTTCTTTACTCCAACCCTCGCACCCTCACATTGAGGAATTAACACAGAAATTGCGTCGCTATGATATACTATGGGTTCTATGACTTCTCCTTCTAAATCGAATCACGTTTCTATGGAAACGACAGGATTTAGTTTTGGTATACGTGTATCTCCTCTACGATGCACTATTCGTTTTTTACTCCAACCCTCGCACCCTCACATTGAGGAATTAACACAGAAATTGCGTCGCTATGAAATATTATGGGTTCTATGACTTCTCCTTCTAAATCGAATCACGTTTCTATGGAAACGACAGGATTTAGTTTTGGTGTACGTGTATCTCCTCTACGATGCACTATTCGTTCTTTACTCCAACCCTCGCACCCTCACATTGAGGAATTAACACAGAAATTGCGTCGCTATGAAATACTATGGGTTCTATGACTTCTCCTTCTAAATCGAATCACGTTTCTATGGAAACGACCGGATTTAGTTTTGGTAAACGTGTATCTCCTCTACGATGCACTATTCGTTCTTTACTCCAACCCTCGCACCCTCACATTGAGGAATTAACACAGAAATTGCGTCGCTATGATGTACTATGGGTTCTATGACTTCTCCTTCTAAATCGAATCACGTTTCTATGGAAACGACAGGATTTAGTTTTGTATACGTGTATCTCCTCTACGATGCACTATTCGTTCTTTACTCCAACCCTCGCGCCCTCACATTGAGGAATTAATACAGAAATTGCGTCGCTATGAAATACTATGGGTTCCATGACTTCTCCTTCTAAAACGAATCACGTTTCTATGGAAACGACAGGATTTAGTTTTGGTATACGTGTATCTCCTCTACGATGCACTATTCGTTCTTTACTCCAACCCTCGCACCCTCACATTGAGGAATTAACAGAGAAATTGCGTCGCTATGATATACTATGGGTTCTATGACTTCTCCTTCTAAATCGAATCACGTTTCTATGGAAACGACAGGATTTAGTTTTGGTATACGTGTATCTCCTCTACGATGCACTATTCGTTCTTTACTCCAACCCTCGCACCCTCACATTGAGGAATTAACACAGAAATTGCGTCGCTATGATATACTATGGGTTCTATGACTTCTCCTTCTAAATCGAATCACGTTTCTATGGAAACGACAGGATTTAGTTTTGGTAGACGTGTATCTCCTCTACGATGCACTATTCGTTCTTTACTCCAACCCTCGCACCCTCACATTGAGGAATTAACACAGAAATTGCGTCGCTATGAAATAATACGGGTTCTATGACTTCTCCTTCTAAATCGAATCACGTTTCTATGGAAACGACAGGATTTAGTTTTGGTATACGTGTATCTCCTCTACGATGCACTATTCGTTCTTTACTCCAACCCTCGCACCCTGACATTGAGGAATTAACACAGAAATTGCGTCGCTATGAAATACTATGGGTTCTATGACTTCTCCTTCTAAATCGAATCACGTTTCTATGGAAACGACAGGATTTAGTTTTGGTATACGTGTATCTACTCTACGATGCACTATTCGTTCTTTACTTCAACCCTCGCACCCTCACATTGAGGAATTAACACAGAAATTGCGTCGCTATGATATACTATGGTTTCTATGACTTCTCCTTCTAAATCGAATCACGTTTCTATGGAAACGACAGGATTTAGTTTTGGTATACGTGTATCTCCTCTACGATGCACTATTCGTTCTTTACTCCAACCCTCGCACCCTCACATTGAGGAATTAATACAGAAATTGCGTCGCTATGAAATACTATGGGTTCTATGACTTCTCCTTCTAAATCGAATCACGTTTCTATGGAAACGACAGGATTTAGTTTTGGTATACGTGTATCTCCTCTACGATGCACTATTCGTTCTTTACTCCACCCCTCGCACCCTCACATTGAGGAATTAACACAGAAATTGCGTCGCTATGATATCCTATGGGTTCTATGACTTCTCCTTCTAAATCGAATCACGTTTCTATGGAAACGACAGGATTTAGTTTTGGTATACGTGTATCTCATCTACGATGCACTATTCGTTCATTACTCCAACCCTCGCACCCTCACATTGAGGAATTAACACAGAAATCGCGTCGCTATGATATACTATGGGTTCTATGACTTCTCCGTCTAAATCGAATCACGTTTCTATGGAAACGACAGGATTTAGTTTTGGTATACGTGTATCTCCTCTACGATGCACTATTCGTTCTTTACTCCAAACCTCGCACCCTCACATTGAGGAATTAATACAGAAATTTCGTCGCTATGAAATACTATGGGTTCTATGACTTCTCCTTCTAAATCGAATCACGTTTCTATGGAAACGACAGGATTTAGTTTTGGTATACGTGTATCTCCTCTACGATGCACTATTCGTTCTTTACTCCAACCCTCGCACCCTCACATTGAGGAATTAACACAGAAATTGCGTCGCTATGAAATACTATGGGTTCTATGACTTCTCCTTCTAAATCGAATCACGTTTCTATGGAAACGACAGGATTTAGTTTTGGTGTACCTGTATCTCCTCTACGATGCACTATTCGTTCTTTACTCCAACCCTCGCACCCTCCCATTGAGGAATTAACACAGAAATTGCGTCGCTATGAAATACTATGGGTTCTATGACTTCTCCTTCTAAATCGAATCACGTTTCTATGGAAACGACAGGATTTAGTTTTGGTGTACGTGTATCTCCTCTACGATGCACTATTCGTTCTTTATTCCAACCCTCGCACCCTCACATTGAGGAATAAACACAGAAATTGCGTCGCTATGAAATACTATGGGTTCTATGACTTCTCCTTCTAAATCGAATCACGTTTCTATGGAAACGACAGGATTTAGTTTTGGTGTACGTGTATCTCCTCTACGATGCACTATTCGTTCTTTACTCCAACCCTCGCACCCTCACTTTGAGGAATTAACACAGAAATTGCGTCGCTATGAAATACTACGGGTTCTATGACTTCTCCTCCTAAATCGAATCACGTTTCTATGGAAACGACAGGATTTAGTTTTGGTATACGTGTATCTCCTCTACGATGCACTATTCGTTCTGTACTCCAACCCTCGCACCCTCACATTGAGGAATTAACACAGAAATTTCGTCGCTATGATATACTATGGGTTCTATGACTTCTCCTTCTAAATCGAATCACGTTTCTATGGAAACGACAGGATTTAGTTTTGGTATACGTATATCTCCTCTACGATGCACTATTCGTTCTTTACCCCAACCCTCGCACCCTCACATTGAGGAATTAACACAGAAATTGCGTCGCTATTATATACTATGTATTCTATGACTTCTCCTTCTAAATCGAATCACGTTTCTATGGAAACGACAGTATTTAGTTTTGGTATACGTGTATCTCCTCTACGATGCACTATTCGTTCTTTACTCCAACCCTCGCACCCTCACATTGAGGAATTAACACAGAAATTGCGTCGCTATGATATACTATGGGTTCCATGACTTCTCCTTCTAAATCGAATCACGTTTCTATGGAAACGACAGGATTTAGTTTTGTTATACGTGTATCTCCTCTACGATGCACTATTCGTTCTTTACTCCAACCCTCGCACCCTCACATTGAGGAATTAACACAGAAATTGCGTCGCTATGAAATACTATGGGTTCTATGACTTCTCCTTCTAAATCGAATCACGTTTCTATGGAAACGACAGGATTTAGTTTTGGTATACGTGTATCTCCTCTACGATGCACTATTCGTTCTTTACTCCAACCCTCGCACCCTCACATTGGGGAATTAACACAGAAATTGCGTCGCTATGAAATACTATGGGTTCTATGACTTCTCCTTCTAAATTGAATCACGTTTCTATGGAAACGACAGGATTTAGTTTTGGTATACGTGTATCTCCTCTACGATGCACTATTCGTTCTTTACTCCAACCGTCGCTCCCTCACATTGAGGAATTAACACAGAAATTGCGTCGCTATGATATACTATGGGTTCTATGACTTCCCCTTCTAAATCGAATCACGTTTCTATGGAAACGACAGGATTTAGTTTTGGTATTCGTGTATCTCCTCTACGATGCACTATTCGTTCTTTACTCCAACCCTCGCACCCTCACATTGAGGAATTAACACAGAAATTGCGTCGCTATGATATACTATGTGTTCTATGACTTCTCCTTCTAAATCGAATCACGTTTCTATGGAAACGACAGGATTTACTTTTGGTATACGTGTATCTCCTCTACGATGCACTATTCGTTCTTTACTCCAACCCTCGCACCCTCACATTGAGGAATTAACACAGAAATTGCGTCGCTATGAAATACTATGGGTTCTATGACTTCACCTTCTAAATCGAATCACGTATCTATGGAAACGACAGGATTTAGTTTTGGTATACGTGTATCTCCTCTACGATGCACTATTCGTTCTTTACTCCAACCCTCGCACCCTCACATTGAGGAATTAATACAGAAATTGCGTCGCTATGAAATACTATGGGTTCTACGACTTCTCCTTCTAAATCGAATCACGTTTCTATGGAAACGACAGGATTTAGTTTTGGTATTCGTGTATCTCCTCTACGATGCACTATTCGTTCTTTACTCCAACCCTCGCACCCTCACATTGAGGAATTAACACAGAAATTGCGTCGCTATGATATACTATGGGTTCTATGACTACTCCTTCTAAATCGAATCACGTTTCTATGGAACGACAGGATTTAGTTTTGGTATACGTGTATCTCCTCTACGATGCACTATTCGTTCTTTACTCCAACCCTCGCACCCTCACATTGAGGAATTAACACAGAAATTGCGTCGCTATGAAATACTATGGGTTCTATGACTTCTCCTTCTAAATCGAATCACGTTTCTATGGAAACGACAGGATTTAGTTTTGGTATACGTGTCTCCTCTACGATGCACTATTCGTTCTTTACTCCAACCCTCACACCCTCACATTGAGGAATTAACACAGAAATTGCGTCGCTATGATATATTATGGGTTCTATGACTTCTCCTTCTAAATCGAATCACGTTTCTATGGAAACGACAGGATTTAGTTTAGGTATACGTGTATCTCCTCTACGATGCACTATTCGTTCTTTACTCCAACCCTCGCACCCTCACATTGAGGAATTAACACAGAAATTGCGTCGCTATGATATACTATGGGTTCTATGACTTCTCCTTCTAAATCGAATCACGTTTCTATGGAAACGACAGGATTTAGTTTTGGTATACGTGTATCTCCTCTACGATGCACTATTCGTTCTTTACTCCAACCCTCGCAACCTCACATTGAGGAATTAACACAGAAATTGCGTCGCTATGAAATACTATGGGTTCTATGAATTCTCCTTCTAAATCGAATCACGTTTCTATGGAAACGACAGGATTTAGTTTTGGTATACGTGTATATCCTCTACGATGCACTATTCGTTCTTTACTCCAACCCTCGCACCCTCACATTGAGGAATTAACACAGAAATTGCGTCGCTGTGATATACTATGGATTCTATGACTTCTCCTTCTAAATCGAATCACGTTTCTATGGAAACGACAGGATTTAGTTTTGATATACGTGTATCTCCTCTACGATGCACTATTCGTTCTTTACTCCAACCCTCGCACCCTCACATTGAGGAATTAACACAGAAATTGCGTCGCTATGATATACTATGGGTTCTATGACTTCTCCTTCTAAATCGAATCACGTTTCTATGGAAACGACAGGATTTAGTTTTGGTTTACGTGTATCTCCTCTACGATGCACTATTCGTTCTTTACTCCAACCCTCGCACCCTCACATTGAGGAATTAACACAGAAATTGCGTCGCTATGAAATACTATGGGTTCTATGACTTCTCCTTCTAAATCGAATCACGTTTCTATGGAAACGACAGGATTTAGTTTTGGTATACGTGTATCTCCTCTACGATGCACTATTCGTTCTTTACTCCAACCCTCGCACCCTCACATTGAGGAATTAACACGGAATTTGCGTCGCTATGATATACTATGGGTTCTATGACTTCTCCTTCTAAATCGAATCACGTTTCTATGGAAACGACAGGATTTAGTTTTGGTATACGTGTATCTCCTCTACAATGCACTATTCGTTTTTTACTCCAACCCTCGCACCCTCACATTGAGGAATTAACACAAAAATTGCGTCGCTATGAAATACTATGGGTTCTATGGCTTCTCCTTCTAAATCGAATCACGTTTCTATGGAAACGACAGGATTTAGTTTTGGTATATGAGTATCTCCTCTACGATGCACTATTCGTTCTTTACTCCAACCCTCGCACCCTCACATTGAGGAATTAACACAGAAATTGCGTCGCTATGATATACTATGGGTTCTATGACTTCTCCTTCTAAATCGAATCACGTTTCTATGGAAACGACAGGATTTAGTTTTGGTATACGTGTATCTCCTCTACGATGCACTATTCGTTCTTTACTCCAACCCTCACACCCTCACATTGAGTAATTAACACAGAAATTGCGTCGCTATGATATACTATGGGTTCTATGACTTCTCCTTCTAAATCGAATCACGTTTCTATGGAAACGACAGGATTTAGTTTTGGTATACGTGTATCTCCTCTACGGTGCACTATTCGTTCTTTACTCCAACCCTCGCACCCTCACATTGAGGAATTAACACAGAAATTGCGTCGCTATGATATACTATGGGTTGTATGACTTCTCCTTCTAAATCGAATCACGTTTCTATGGAAACGACAGGATTTAGTTTTGGTATACGTGTATCTCCTCTACGATGCACTATTCGTTCTTTACTCCAACCCTCGCACCCTCACATTGAGGAATTAACACAGAAATTGCGTCGCTATGATATACTATGGGTTCTATGACTTCTCCTTCTAAATCGAATCACGTTTCTATGGAAACGACAGGATTTAGTTTTGGTATACGTGTATCTCCTCTACGATGCACCATTCGTTCTTTACTCCAACCCTCGCACCCTCACATTGAGGATATAACACAGAAATTGCGTCGCTATGATATGCTATGGGTTCTATGACTTCTCCTTCTAAATCGAATCACGTTTCTATGGAAACGACAGGATTTACTATTGGTATACGTGTATCTCCTCTACGAAGCACTATTCGTTCTTTACTCCAACCCTCGCACCCTCACATTGAGGAATTAACACAGAAATTGCGTCGCTATGAAATACTATGGGTTCAATGACTTCTCCTTCTAAATCGAATCACGTTTCTATGGAAACGACAGGATTTAGTTTTGGTATACGTGTATCTCCTCTACGATGCACTATTCGTTCTTTACTCCAACCCTCGCACCCTCACATTGAGGAATTAACACCGAAATTGCGTCGCTATGATATACTATGGGTTCTATGACTTCTCCTTCTAAATCGAATCACGTTTCTATGGAAACGACAGGATTTAGTTTTGGTATACGCGTATCTCCTCTACGATGCACTATTCGTTCTTTACTCCAACCCTCGCACCCTCACATTGAGGAATTAACACAGAAATTGCGTCGCTATGATATACTATGGGTTCTATGACTTCTCCTTCGAAATCGAATCACGTTTCTATGGAAACGACACGATTTACTTTTGGTATACGTGTATCTCCTCTACGATGCACTATTCGTTCTTTACTCCAACCCTCGCACCCTCACATTGAGGAATTAACACAGAAATTGCGTCGCTATGAAATACTATGGGTTCTATGACTTCTCCTTCTAAATCGAATCACGTTTCTATGGAAACGACAGGATTTAGTTTTGGTATACGTGTATCTCCTCTACGATGCACTATTCGTTCTTTACTCCAACCCTCGCACCCTCACATTGAGGAATTAACACGGAATTTGCGTCGCTATGATATACTATGGGTTCTATGACTTCTCCTTCTAAATCGAATCACGTTTCTATGGAAACGACAGGATTTAGTTTTGGTATACGTGTATCTCCTCTACAATGCACTATTCGTTTTTTACTCCAACCCTCGCACCCTCACATTGAGGAATTAACACAAAAATTGCGTCGCTATGAAATACTATGGGTTCTATGGCTTCTCCTTCTAAATCGAATCACGTTTCTATGGAAACGACAGGATTTAGTTTTGGTATATGACTATCTCCTCTACGATGCACTATTCGTTCTTTACTCCAACCCTCGCACCCTCACATTGAGGAATTAACACAGAAATTGCGTCGCTATGATATACTATGGGTTCTATGACTTCTCCTTCTAAATCGAATCACGTTTCTATGGAAACGACAGGATTAAGTTTTGGTATTCGTGTATCTCCTCTACGATGCACTATTCGTTCTTTACTCCAACCCTCGCACCCTCACATTGAGGAATTAACAGAGAAATTGCGTCGCTATGATATACTATGTGTTCTATGACTTCTCCTTCTAAATCGAATCACGTTTCTATGGAAACGTCAGGATTTAGTTTTGGTATACGTGTATCTCCTCTACGATGCACTATTCGTTCTTTACTCCAACCCTCGCACCCTCACATTGAGGAATTAACACAGAAATTGCGTCGCTATGATATACTATGGGTTCTATGAGTTCTCCTTCTAAATCGAATCACGTTTCTATGGAATCGGCAGGATTTAGTTTTGGTATACGTGTATCTCCTCTACGATGCACTATTCGTTCTTTACACCAACCCTCGCACCCTCACATTGAGGAATTAACACAGAAATTGCGTCGCTATGAAATACTATGGGTTGTATGACTTCTCCTTCTAAATCGAATCACGTTTCTATGGAAACGACAGGATTTAGTTTTGGTATACGTGTATCTCCTCTACGATGCACTATTCGTTCTTTACTCCAACCCTCGCACCCTCACATTGAGGAATTAACACAGAAATTGCGTCGCTATGATATACTATGGGTTCTA
Source organism: Schistocerca piceifrons (assembly GCF_021461385.2). Taxonomy (NCBI): domain Eukaryota; kingdom Metazoa; phylum Arthropoda; class Insecta; order Orthoptera; family Acrididae; genus Schistocerca; species Schistocerca piceifrons. The sequence goes on from NC_060142.1 coordinate 7,673,799, forward strand.
TGACTTCTCCTTCTAAATCGAATCACGTTTCTATGGAAACGACAGGATTTAGTTTTGGTATACGTGTATCTCCTCTACGATGCACTATTCGTTCTTTACTCCAACCCTCGCACCCTATCATTGAGGAATTAACACGGAAATTGCGTCGCTATGAAATACTATGGGTTCTATGACTTCTCCTTCTAAATCGAATCACGTTTCTATGGATATGACAGGATTTAGTTTAGGTATACGTGTATCTCCTCTACGATGCACTATTCGTTCTTTACTCCAACCCTCGCACCCTCACATTGAGGAATTAACACAGAAATTGCGTCGCTATGAAATGCTATGGGTCCTATGACTTCTCCTTCTAAATCGAATCACGTTTCTATGGATACGACAGGATTTAGTTTTGGTATACGTGTATCTCCTCTACGATGCACTATTCGTTCTGTACTCCAACCCTCGCACCCTCACATTGAGGAATTAACACAGAAATTGCGTCGCTATGAAATACAATGGGTTCTATGACTTCTCCTTCTAAATCGAATCACGTTTCTATGGAAACGACAGGATTTAGTTTTGGTATACGTGTATCTCCTCTACGATGCACTATTCGTTCTTTACTCCAACCCTCGCACCCTCACATTGAGGATATAACACAGATATTGCGTCGCTATGATATACTATGGGTTTTATGACTTCTCCTTCTAAATCGAATCACGTTTCTATGGAAACGACAGAATTTAGTTTTGGTATACGTGTATCTCCTCTACGATGCACTATTCGTTCTTTACTCCAACCCTCGCACCCTCACATTGAGGTATTAACACAGAAATTGCGTCGCTATGAAATACTATGGGCTCAATGACTTCTCCTTCTAAATCGAATCACGTTTCTATGGAAACGACAGGATTTAGTTTTGGTATACGTGTATCTCCTCTACGATGCACTATTCGTTCTTTACTCCAACCCTCGCACCCTCACATTGAATAATTAACACCGAAATTGCGTCGCTATGATATACTATGGGTTCTATGACTTCTCCTTCTAAATCGAATCACGTTTCTATTGAAACGACAGGATTTAGTTTTGGTATACGTGTATCTCCTCTACGATGCACTATTCGTTCTTTACTCCAACCCTTGCACCCTCACATTGAGGAATTAACACAGAAATTGCGTCGCTATGATATACTATGGGTTCTATGTCTTCTCCTTCTAAATCGAATCACGTTTCTATGGAAACGACACGATTTACTTTTGGTATACGTGTATCTCCTCTACGATGCACTATTCGGTCTTTACTCCAACCCTCGCACCCTCACATTGATTAATTAACACAGAAATTACGTCGCTATGAAATACTATGGGTTCTATGACTTCTCCTTCTAAATCGAATCACGTTTCTATGGAAACGACAGGATTTAGTTTTGGTATTTGTGTATCTCCTCTACGATGCACTATTCGCTCTTTACTCCAACCCTCGCACCCTCACATTGAGGAATTAACACAGAAATTGCGTCGCTATGATATACTATGGGTTCTATGACTTCTCCTTCTAAATCGAATCACGTTTCTATGGAAACGACAGGATTTAGTTTTGGTATACGTGTATCTCCTCTACGATGCACTATTCGTTCTTTACTCCAACCCTCGCACCCACACATTGAGGAATTAACACAGAAATTGCGTCGCTATGATATACTATGGTTTCTATGACTTCTCCTTCTAAATCGAATCACGTTTCTATGGAAACGACAGGATTTAGTTTTGGTATACGTGTATCTCCTCTACGATGCACTATTCGTTCTTTACTCCAACCCTCGCACCCTCACATTGAGGAATTAACACCGAAATTGCGTCGCTATGATTTACTATGGGTTCTATGACTTCTCCTTCTAAATCGAATCACGTTTCTATGGAAACGACAGGATTTAGTTTTGGTATACGTGTATCTCCTCTACGATGCACTATTCGTTCTTTACTCCAACCCTCGCACCCTCACATTGAGGAATTAACACAGAAATTGCGTCGCTATGATATACTATGGGTTCTATGACTTCTCCTTCTAAATCGAATCACGTTTCTATGGAAACGACACGATTTACTTTTGGTATACGTGTATCTCCTCTACGATGCACTATTCGGTCTTTACTCCAACCCTCGCACCCTCACATTGAGGAATTAACACAGAAATTGCGTCGCTATGAAATACTATGGGTTCTATGACTTCTCCTTCTAAATCGAATCACGTTTCTATGGAAACGACAGGATTTAGTTTTGGTATTCGTGTATCTCCTCTACGATGCACTATTCGTTCTTTACTCCAACCCTCGCACCCTCACATTGAGGAATTAACACAGAAATTGCGTCGCTATGATATACTATGGGTTCTATGACTTCTCCTTCTAAATCGAATCACGTTTCTATGGAAACGACAGGATTTAGTTTTGGTATACGTGTATCTCCTCTACGATGCACTATTCGTTCTTTACTCCAACCCTCGCACCCTCACATTGAGGAATTAACACAGAAATTGCGTCGCTATGATATACTATGGGTTCTATGACTTCTCCTTCTAAATCGAATCACGTTTCTATGGAAACGACAGGATTTAGTTTTGGTATACGTGTATCTCCTCTACGATGCACTATTCGTTCTTTACTCCAACCCTCGCACCCTCACATTGAGGAATTAACACAGAAATTGGGTCGCTATGAAATACTATGGGTTCTATGACTTCTCCTTCTAAATCGAATCACGTTTCTTTGGAAACGACAGGATTTAGTTTTGGTATACGTGTATCTCCTTTACGATGCACTATTCGTTCTTTACTCCAACCCTCGCACCCTCACATTGAGGAATTAACACAGAAATTGCGTCGCTATGATATACTATGGGTTCTATGACTTCTCCTTCTAAATCGAATCACGTTTCTATGGAAACGACAGGATTTAGTTTTGGTACACGTGTATCTCCTCTACGATGCACTATTCGTTCTTTACTCCAACCCTCGCACCCTCACATTGAGGAATTAACACAGAAATTGCGTCGCTATGATATACTATGGGTTCTATGACTTCTCCTTCTAAATCGAATCACGTTTCTATGGAAACGACAGGATTTAGTTTTGGTATACGTGTATCTCCTCTACAACGCACTATTCGTTCTTTACTCCAACCCTCGCACCCTCACATTGAGGAATTAACACAGAAATTGCGTCGCTATGATATACTATGGGTTCTATGACTTCTCCTTCTAAATCGAATCACGTTTCTATGGTAACGAAAGGATTTAGTTTTGGTATACGTGTATCTCCTCTACGATGCACTATTCGTTCTTTACTCCAACCCTCGCACCCTCACATTGAATAATTAACACAGAAATTGCGTCGCTATGAAATACTATGGGTTCTATGACTTCTCCTTCTAAATCGAATCACGTTTCTATGGATACGACAGGATTTAGTTTTGGTATACGTGTATCTCCTCTACGATGCACTATTCGTTCTTTACTCCAACCCTCGCACCCTCACATTGAGGAATTAACACAGAAATTGCGTCGCTATGAAATACTATTGGTTCTATGACTTCTCCTTCTAAATCGAATCACGTTTCTATGGAAACGACAGGATTTAGTTTTGGTATTCGTGTATCTCCTCTACGATGCACTATTCGTTCTTTAGTCCAACCCTCGCACCCTCACATTGAGGAATTAACACAGAAATTGCGTCGCTATGATATACTATGGGTTCTATGACTTCTCCTTCTAAATCGAATCACGTTTCTATGGAAACGACAGGATTTAGTTTTGGTATACGTGTATCTCCTCTACGAAGCACTATTCGTTCTTTACTCCAACCCTCGCACCCTCACATTGAGGAATTAACACAGAAATTGCGTCGCTATGATATACTATGGGTTGTATGACTTCTCCTTCTAAATCGAATCACGTTTCTATGGAAGCGACAGGATTTAGTTTTGGTATACGTGTATCTCCTCTACGATGCACTATTCGTTCTTTACTCCAACCCTCGCACCCTCACATTGAGGAATTAACACAGAAATTGCGTCGCTATGATATACTATGGGTTCTATGACTTCTCCTTCTAAATCGAATCACGTTTCTATGGAAACGACAGGATTTAGTTTTGGTATACGTGTATCTCCTCTACGATGCACTATTCGTTCTTTACTCCAACCCTCGCACCCTCACATTGAGGAATTAACACAGAAATTGCGTCGCTATGATATACTATGGGTTCTATGACTTCTCCTTCTAAATCGAATCACGTTTCTATGGAAACGACAGGATTTAGTTTTGGTATACGTGTATCTCCTCTACGATGCACTATTCGTTCTTTACTCCAACCCTCGCACCCTCACATTAGGAATTAACACAGAAATTGCGTCGCTATGATATACTATGGGTTCTATGACTTCTCCTTCTAAATCGAATCACGTTTCTATGGAAACGACAGGATTTAGTTTTGGTATACGTGTATCTCCTCTACAATGCACTATTCGTTCTTTACTCCAACCCTCGCACCCTCACATTGAGGAATTAACACAGAAATTGCGTCGCTATGATATACTATGGGTTCTATGACTTCTCCTTCTAAATCGAATCACATTTCTATGGAAACGACAGGATTTAGTTTTGGTATACGTGTATCTCCTCTACGATGCACTATTCGTTCTTTACTCCAACCCTCGCACCCTCACATTGAGGAATTAACACAGAAATTGCGTCGCTATGATATACTATGGGTTCTATGACTTCTCCTTCTAAATCGAATCACGTTTCTATGGATATGACAGGATTTAGTTTTGGTATACGTGTATCTCCTCTACGATGCACTATTCGTTCTTTACTCCAACTCTCGCACCCTCACATTGAGGAATTAACACAGAAATTGCGTCGCTATGAAATGCTATGGGTCCTATGACTTCTCCTTCCAAATCGAATCACGTTTCTATGGAAACGACAGGATTTAGTTTTGGTATACGTGTATCTCCTCTACGATGCACCATTCGTTCTTTACTCCAACCCTCGCACCCTCACATTGAGGAATTAACACAGAAATTGCGTCGCTATGAAATACTATGGGTTCAATGACTTCTCCATCTAAATCGAATCACGTTTCTATGGAAACGACAGGATTTAGTTTTGGTATACGTGTATCTCCTCTACGATGCACTATTCGTTCTTTACTCCAACCCTCGCACCCTCACATTGAGGAATTAACACCGAAATTGCGTCGCTATGATATACTATGGGTTCTATGACTTCTCCTTCTCAATCGAATCACGTTTCTATGGAAACGACAGGATTTAGTTTTGGTATTCGTGTATCTCCTCTACGATGCACTATTCGTTCTTTACTCCAACCCTCGCACCCTCACATTGAGGAATTAACACAGAAATTGCGTCGCTATGATATACTATGGGTTCTATGACTTCTCCTTCTAAATCGAATCACGTTTCTATGGAAACGACACGATTTACTTTTGGTATACGTGTATCTCCTCTACGATGCACTATTCGTTCTTTACTCCAACCCTCGCACCCTCACATTGAGGAATTAACACAGAAATTGCGTCGCTATGAAATACTATGGGTTCTATGACTTCTCCTTCTAAATCGAATCACGTTTCTATGGAAACGACAGGATTTAGTTTTGGTATTCGTGTATCTCCTCTACGATGCACTATTCGTTCTTTACTCCAACCCTCGCACCCTCACATTGAGGAATTAACACAGAAATTGCGTCGCTATGATATACTATGGGTTCTATGACTTCTCCTTCTAAATCGAATCACGTTTCTATGGAAACGACAGGATTTAGATTTGGTATACGTGTATCTCCTCTACGATGCACTATTCGTTCTTTACTCCAACCCTCGCACCCTCACATTGAGGAATTAACACAGAAATTGCGTCGCTATGATATACTATGGGTTCTATGACTTCTCCTTCTAAATCGAATCACGTTTCTATGGAAACGACAGGATTTAGTTTTGGTATACGTGTATCTCCTCTACGATGCACTATTCGTTCTTTACTCCAACCCTCGCACCCTCACATTGAGGAATTAACACAGAAATTGCGTCGCTATGAAAAACTATGGGTTCTATGACTTCTCCTTCTAAATCGAATCACGTTTCTTTGGAAACGACAGGATTTAGTTTTGGTATACGTGTATCTCCTCTACGATGCACTATTCGTTCTTTACTCCAACCCTCGCACCCTCACATTGAGGAATTAACACAGAAATTGCGTCGCTATGATATACTATGGGTTCTATGACTTCTCCCTCTAAATCGAATCACGTTTCTGTGGAAACGACAGGATTTAGTTTTGGTATACGTGTATCTCCTCTACGATGCACTATTCGTTCTTTACTCCAACCCTCGCACCCTCACATTGAGGAATTAACACAGAAATTGCGTCGCTATGATATACTATGGGTTCTATGACTTCTCCTTCTAAATCGAATCACGTTTCTATGGAAACGACAGGATTTAGTTTTGGTATACGTGTATCTCCTCTACAATGCACTATTCGTTCTTTACTCCAACCCTCGCACCCTCACATTGAGGAATTAACACAGAAATTGCGTCGCTATGATATACTATGGGTTCTATGACTTCTCCTTCTAAATCGAATCACGTTTCTATGGAAACGACAGGATTTAGTTTTGGTATACGTGTATCTCCTCTACGATGCACTATTCGTTCTTTACTCCAACCCTCGCACCCTCACATTGAATAATTAACACAGAAATTGCGTCGCTATGAAATACTATGGGTTCTATGACTTCTCCTTCTAAATCGAATCACGTTTCTATGGATACAACAGGATTTAGTTTTGGTATACGTGTATCTCCTCTACGATGCACTATTCGTTCTTTACTCCAACCCTCGCACCCTCACATTGAGGAATTAACACAGAAATTGCGTCGCTATGAAATACTATTGGTTCTATGACTTCTCCTTCTAAATCGAATCACGTTTCTATGGAAACGACAGGATTTAGTTTTGGTATTCGTGTATCTCCTCTACGATGCACTATTCGTTCTTTACTCCAACCCTCGCACCCTCACATTGAGGAATTAACACAGAAATTGCGTCGCTATGATATACTATGGGTTCTATGACTTCTCCTTCTAAATCGAATCACGTTTCTATGGAAACGACAGGATTTAGTTTTGGTATACGTGTATCTCCTCTACGAAGCACTATTCGTTCTTTACTCCAACCCTCGCACCCTCACATTGAGGAATTAACACAGAAATTGCGTCGCTATGATATACTATGGGTTCTATGACTTCTCCTTCTAAATCGAATCACGTTTCTATGGAAACGACAGGATTTAGTTTTGGTATACGTGTATCTCCGCTACGATGCACTATTCGTTCTTTACTCCAACCCTCGCACCCTCACATTGAGGAATTAACACAGAAATTGCGTCGCTATGAAATACTATAGGTTCTATGACTTCTCCTTCTAAATCGAATCACGTTTCTATGGAAACGACAGGATTTAGATTTGGTATACGTGTATCTCCTCTACGATGCACTATTCGTTCTTTACTCCAACCCTCGCACCCTCACATTGTGGAATTAACACAGAAATTGCGTCGCTATGATATACCATGGGTTCTATGACTTCTCCTTCTAAATCGAATCACGTTTCTATGGAAACGACAGAATTTAGTTTTGGTATTCGTGTATCTCCTCTACGATGCACTATTCGTTCTTTACTCCAACCCTCGCACCCTCACATTGAGGAATTAACACAGAAATTGCGTCGCTATGATATACTATGGGATCTATGACTTCTCCTTCTAAATCGAATCACGTTTCTATGGAAACGACAGGATTTAGTTTTGGTATACGTGTATCTCCTCTACGATGCACTATTCGTTCTTTACTCCAACCCTCGCACCCTCACATTGAGGAATTAACACAGAAATTGCGTCGCTATGATATACTATGGGTTCTATGACTTCTCCTTCTAAATCGAATCACGTTTCTATGGAAACGACAGGATTTAGTTTTGGTATACGTGTATCTCCTCTACGATGCACTATTCGTTCTTTACTCCAACCCTCGCACCCTCACATTGAGGAATTAACACAGAAATTGCGTCGCTATGATATACTATGGGTTCTATGACTTCTCCTTCTAAATCGAATCACGTTTCTATGGAAACGACAGGATTTAGTTTTGGTATTCGTGTATCTCCTCTACGATGCACTATTCGTTCTTTACTCCTACCCTCGCACCCTCACATTGAGGAATTAACACAGAAATTGCGTCGCTATGATATACTACGGGTTCTATGACTTCTCCTTCTAAATCGAATCACGTTTCTATGGAAACGACAGGATTTAGTTTTGGTATACGTGTATCTCTTCTACGATGCACTATTCGTTCTTTACTCCAACCCTCGCACCCTCACATTGAGGAATTAACACAGAAATTGCGTCGCTATGATATACTATGGGTTCTATGACTTCTCCTTCTAAATCGATTCACGTTTCTATGGAAACGACAGGATTTAGTTTTGGTATACGTGTATCTCCTCTACGATGCACTATTCGTTCTTTACTCCAACCCTCGCACCCTCACATTGAGGAATTAACACAGAAATTGCGTCGCTATGATATACTATGAGTTCTATGACTTCTCCTTCTAAATCGAATCACGTTTCTATGGAAGCGACAGGATTTAGTTTTGGTATACGTGTATCTCCTCTACGATGCACTATTCGTTCTTTACTCCAAACCTCGCACCCTCACATTGAGGAATTAACACAGAAATTGCGTCGCTATGATATACTATGAGTTCTATGACTTCTCCTTCTAAATCGAATCACGTTTCTATGGAAACGACAATATTTAGTTTTGGTACACATGTATCTCCTTTACGATGAACTATTCGTTCTTTACTCCAACCCTCGCACCCTCACATTGAGGAATTAACACAGAAATTGCGTCGCTATGATATACTATGGGTTCTATGACTTCTCCTTCTAAATCGAATCACGTTTCTATGGAAACGACAGCATTTAGTTTTGGTATATGTGTATCTCCTCTACGATGCACTATTCGTTCTTTACTCCAATCCTCGCACCCTCACTTTGAGGAATTAACACAGAAATTGCGTCGCTTTGATATACTATGTGTTCTATGACTTCTCCTTCTAAATCGAAAAACGTTTCTATGGAAACGACAGGATTTAGTTTTGGTATACGTGTATCTCCTCTACGATGCACTATTCGTTCTTTACTCCAACCCTCGCACCCTCACATTGAGGAATTAACACGGAAATTGCGTCGCTATGAAATACTATGGGTTCTATGACTTCTATTTCTAAATCGAATCACGTTTCTATGGAAACGACAGGATTTAGTTTTGGTATACGTGTATCTCCTCTACGATGCACTATTCGTTCTTTACTCCAACCCTCGCACCCTCACATTGAGGAATTAACACAGAAATTGCGTCGCTATGATATACCATGGGTTCTATGACTTCTCCTTCTAAATCGAATCACGTTTCTATGGAAACGACAGGATTTAGTTTTGGTATACGTGTATCTCCTCTACGATGCACTATTCTTTCTTTACTCCAACCCTCGCACCCTCACATTGAGGAATTAACACAGAAATTGCGTCGCTATGATATACTATGTGTTCTATGACTTCTCCTTCTAAATCGAATCACGTTTCTATGGAAACGACAGGATTTAGTTGTTGTATACGTGTATCTCCTCTACGATGCACTATTCGTTCTTTACTCCAACCCTCGCACCCTCACATTGAGGAATTAACACAGAAATTGCGTCGCTATGATATACTATGGGTTCTATGACTTCTCCTTCTAAATCGAATCACGTTCCTATGGAAACGACAGGATTTAGTTTTGGTATACGTGTATCTCCTCTACGATGCACTATTCTTTCTTTACTCCAACCCTCGCACCCTCACATTGAGGAATTAACACAGAAATTGCGTCGCTATGATATACTATGGGTTCTATGACTTCTCCATCTAAATCTTATCACGTTTCTATGGAAGCGACAGGATTTAGTTTTGGTATACGTGTATCTCCTCTACGATGCACTATTCGTTCTTTACTCCAACCCTCGCACCCTCACATTGACTAATTAACACAGAAATTGCGTCGCTATGATATACTATGGGTTCTATGAGTTCTCCTTCTAAATCGAATCACGTTTCTATGGAAACGACAGGATTTAGTTTTGGTATATGTGTATCTCCTCTACGATGCACTATTCGTTCTTTACTCCAACCCTCGCACCCTCACATTGAGGAATTAACACAGAAATTGCGTCGCTATGATATACTATGGGTTCTATGACTTCTCCTTCTAAATCGAATCACGTTTCTATGGAAACGACAGGATTTAGTTTTGGTATACGTGTATCTCCTCTACGATGCACTATTCGTTCTTTACTCCAACCCTCGCACCCTCACGTTGAGGAATTAACACAGAAATTGCGTCGTCATGATATACTATGGGTTCTATGATTTCTCCTTCTAAATCGAATCACGTTTCTATGGAAACGACAGGATTTAGTTTTGGTATACGTGTATCTCCTCTACAATGCACTATTCGTTCTTTACTCCAACCCTCGCACCCTCACATTGAGGAATTAACACAGAAATTGCGTCGCTATGATATACTATGTGTTCTATGACTTCTCCTTCTAAATCGAATCACGTTTCTATGGAAACGACAGGATTTAGTTTTGGTATACGTGTATCTCCTCTACGATGCACTATTCGTTCTTTACTCCAACCCTCGCACCCTCACATTGAATAATTAACACAGAAATTGCGTCGCTATGAAATACTATGGGTTCTATGACTTCTCCTTCTAAATCGAATCACGTTTCTATGGATACGACAGGATTTAGTTTTGGTATACGTGTATCTCCTCTACGATGCACTATTCGTTCTTTACTCGAACCCTCGCACCCTCACATTGAGGAATTAACACAGAAATTGCGTCGCTATGAAATACTATTGGTTCTATGACTTCTCCTTCTAAATCGAATAACGTTTCTATGGAAACGACAGGATTTAGTTTTGGTATTCGTGTATCTCCTCTACGATGCACTATACGTTCTTTACTCCAACCCTCGCACCCTCACATTGAGGAATTAACACAGAAATTGCGTCGCTATGATATACTATGGGTTCTACGACTTCTCCTTCTAAATCGAATCACGTTTCTATGGAAACGACAGGATTTAGTTTTGGTATACGTGTATCTCCTCTACGAAGCACTATTCGTTCTTTACTCCAACCCTCGCACCCTCACATTGAGGAATTAACACAGAAATTGCGTCGCTATGATATACTATGGGTTCTATGACTTCTCCTACTAAATCGAATCACGTTTCTATGGAAGCGACAGGATTTAGTTTTGGTATACGTGTATCTCCTCTACGATGCACTATTCGTTCTTTACTCCAACCCTCGCACCCTCACATTGAGGAATTAACACAGAAATTGCGTCGCTATGATATACTATGGGTTCTATGACTTCTCCTTCTAAATCGAATCACGTTTCTATGGAAACGACAGGATTTAGTTTTGGTATACGTGTATCTCCTCTACAATGCACTATTCGTTCTTTACTCCAACACTCGCACCCTCACATTGAGGAATTAACACAGAAATTGCGTCGCTATGATATACTATGGGTTCTATGACTTCTCCTTCTAAATCGAATCACGTTTCTATGGAAACGACAGGATTTAGTTTTGGTATACGTGTATCTCCTCTACGATGCACTATTCGTTCTTTACTCCAACCCTCGCACCCTCACATTGAATAATTAACACAGAAATTGCGTCGCTATGAAATACTATGGGTTCTATGACTTCTCCTTCTAAATCGAATCACGTTTCTATGGATACGACAGGATTTAGTTTTGGTATACGTGTATCTCCTCTACGATGCACTATTCGTTCTTTACTCCAACCCTCGCACCCTCACATTGAGGAATTAACACAGAAATTGCGTCGCTATGAAATACTATTGGTTCTATGACTTCTCCTTCTAAATCGAATAACGTTTCTATGGAAACGACAGGATTTAGTTTTGATATTCGTGTATCTCCTCTACGATGCACTATTCGTTCTTTACTCCAACCCTCGCACCCTCACATTGAGGAATTAACACAGAAATTGCGTCGCTATGATATACTATGGGTTCTATGACTTCTCCTTCTAAATCGAATCACGTTTCTATGGAAACGACAGGATTTAGTTTTGGTATACGTGTATCTCCTCTACGAAGCACTATTCGTTCTTTACTCCAACCCTCGCACCCTCACATTGAGGAATTAACACAGAAATTGCGTCGCTATGATATACTATGGGTTCTATGACTTCTCCTACTAAATCGAATCACGTTTCTATGGAAGCGACAGGATTTAGTTTTGGTATACGTGTATCTCCTCTACGATGCACTATTCGTTCTTTACTCCAACCCTCGCACCCTCACATTGAGGAATTAACACAGAAATTGCGTCGCTATGATATACTATGGGTTCTATGACTTCTCCTTCTAAATCGAATCACGTTTCTATGGAAACGACAGGATTTAGTTTTGATATACGTGTATCTCCTCTACGATGCACTATTCGATCTTTACTCCAACCCTCGCACCCTCACATTGAGGAATTAACACAGAAATTGCGTCGCTATGATATACTATGGGTTCTATGACATCTCCTTCTAAATCGAATCACGTTTCTGTGGAAACGACAGGATTTAGTTGTGGTATACGTGTATCTCCTCTACGATGCACTATTCGTTCTATACTCCAACCCTCGCACCCTCACATTGAGGAATTAAGACAGAAATTGCGTCGCTATGATATACTATGGGTTCTTTGACTTCTCCTTCTAAATCGAATCACGTTTCTATGGAAATGACGGGATTTAGTTTTGGTATACGTGTATCTCCTCTACGATGCACTATTCGTTCTTTACTCCAACCCTCGCACCCACACATTGAGGAATTAACACAGAAATTGCGTCGCTATGATATACTACGGGTTCTATGGCTTCTCCTTCTAATTCGAATCACGTTTCTATGGAAACGACAGGATTTAGTTTTGGTATACGTGTATCTCCTCTACGATGCACTATTCGTTCTTTACTCCAAACCTCGCACCCTCACATTGAGGAATTAACACAGAGATTGCGTCGCTATGATATACTATGGGTTCTATGACTTCTCCTTCTAAATCGAATCACGTTTCTATGGAAACGACAGGATTTAGTTTTGGTATACGTGTATCTCCTCTACGATGCACTATTCGTTCTTTACTCCAACCCTCGCACCCTCACATTGAGGAATTAACACAGAAATGGCGTCGCTATGATATACTATGGGTTCTATAACTTCTCCTTCTAAATCGAATCACGTTTCTATGGAAGCGACAGGATTTAGTTTTGGTATACGTGTATCTCCTCTACGATGCACTATTCGTTCTTTACTCCAACCCTCGCACCCTCACATTGAGGAATTAACACAGAAATTGCGTCGCTATGATATACTATGGGGTCTATGACTTCTCCTTCTAAATCGAATCACGTTTCTATGGAAACGACAGGATTTAGTTTTGGTATACGTGTATCTCCTCTACGATGCACTATTCGTTCTTTACTCCAACCCTCGCACCCTCACATTGAGGAATTAACACAGAAATTGCGTCGCTATGATATACTATGGGTTCTATGACTTCTCCTGCTAAATCGAATCACGTTTCTATGGAAACGACAGGATTTAGTTTTGGTATACGTGTATCTCCTCTACGATGCACTATTCGTTCTTTACTCCAACCCTCGCACCCTCACATTGAGGAATTAACACAGAAATTGCGTCGCTATGATATACTATGGGTTCTATGACTTCTCCTTCTAAATCGAATCACGTTTCTATGGAAACGACTGGATTTAGTTTTGGTATACGTGTATCTCCGCTACGATGCACTATTCGTTCTTTACTCCAACCCTCGCACCCTCACATTGAGGAATTAACACAGAAATTGCGTCGCTATGAAATACTATAGGTTCTATGACTTCTCCTTCTAAATCGAATCACGTTTCTATGGAAACGACAGGATTTAGATTTGGTATACATGTATCTCCTCTACGATGCACTATTCGTTCTTTACTCCAACCCTCGCACCCTCACATTGTGGAATTAACACAGAAATTGCGTCGCAATGATATACCATGGGTTCTATGACTTCTCCTTCTAAATCGAATCACGTTTCTATGGAAACGACAGGATTTAGTTTTGGTATACGTGTATCTCCTCTACGATGCACTATTCGTTCTTTACTCCAACCCTCGCACCCTCACATTGAGGAATTAACACAGAAATTGCGTCGCTATGATATACTATGGGTTCTATGACTTCTCCTTCTAAATCGAATCACGTTTCTATGGAAACGATAGGATTTAGTTTTGGTATACGTGTATCTCCTCTACGATGAACTATTCGTTCTTTACTCCAACCCTCACACCCTCACATTGAGGAATTAACACAGAAATTGCGTCGCTATGATATACTATGGGTTCTATGACTTCTCCTTCTAAATCGAATCACGTTTCTATGGAAACGACAGGATTTAGTTGTGGTATACGTGTATCTCCTCTACGATGCACTATTCGTTCTTTACTCCAACCCTCGCACCATCACATTGAGGAATTAACACAGAAATTGCGTCGCTATGATATACTATGGGTTCTATGACTTCTCCTTCTAAATCGAATCACGTTTCTATGGAAACGACAGGATTTAGTTTTGGTATTCGTGTATCTCCTCTACGATGCACTATTCGTTCTTTACTCCAACCCTCGCACCCTCACATTGAGGAATTAACACAGAAATTGCGTCGCTATGATATACTATGGGTTCTATGACTTCTCCTTCTAAATCGAATCACGTTTCTATGGAAACGACAGGATTTAGTTTTGGTATACGTGTATCTCCTCTACGATGCACTATTCGTTCTTTACTCCAACCCTCGCACCCTCACATTGAGGAATTAACACAGAAATTGCGTCGCTATGATATACTATGGGTTCTATGACTTCTCCTTCTAAATCGAATCACGTTTCTATGGAAACGACAGGATTTAGTTGTGGTATACGTGTATCTCCTCTACGATGCACTATTCGTTCTTTACTCCAACCCTCGCACCCTCACATTGAGGAATTAACACAGAAATTGCGTCGCTATGATATACTATGGGTTCTATGACTTCTCCTTCTAAATCGAATCACGTTTCTATGGAAACGACAGGATTTAGTTTTGGTATTCGTGTATCTCCTCTACGATGCACTATTCGTTCTTTACTCCAACCCTCGCACCCTCACATTGAGGAATTAACACAGAAATTGCGTCGCTATGATATACTACGGGTTCTATGACTTCTCCTTCTAAATCGAATCACGTTTCTATGGAAACGACAGGATTTAGTTTTGGTATACGTGTATCTCCTCTACGATGCACTATTCGCTCTTTACTCCAACCCTCGCACCCTCACATTGAGGAATTAACACAGAAATTGCGTCGCTATGATATACTATGGGTTCTATGACTTCTCCTTCTAAATCGAATCACGTTTCTATGGAAACGACAGGATTTAGTTTTGGTATACGTGTATCTCCTCTACGATGCACTATTCGTTCTTTACTCCAACCCTCGCACCCTCACATTGAGGAATTAACACAGAAATTGCGTCGCTATGATATACTATGAGTTCTATGACTTCTCCTTCTAAATCGAATCACGTTTCTATGGAAGCGACAGGATTTAGTTTTGGTATACGTGTATCTCCTCTACGATGCACTATTCGTTCTTTACTCCAACCCTCGCAGCCTCACATTGAGGAATTAACACAGAAATTGCGTCGCTATGATATACTATGGGTTCTATGACTTCTCCTTCTAAATCGAATCACGTTTCTATGGAAACGACAGGATTTAGTTTTGGTATATGTGTATCTCCTCTACGATGCACTATTCGTTCTTTACTCCAATCCTCGCACCCTCACATTGAGGAATTAACACAGAAATTGCGTCGCTATGATATACTATGGGTTCTATGACTTCTCCTTCTAAATCGAAAAACGTTTCTATGGAAACGACAGGATTTAGTTTTGGTATACGTGTATCTCCTCTACGATGCACTATTCGTTCTTTACTCCAACCCTCGCACCCTCACATTGAGGAATTAACACAGAAATTGCGTCGCTATGATATACTATGGGTTCTATGACTTCTCCTTCTAAATCGAATCACGTTTCTATGGAAACGACAGGATTTAGTTTTGGTATACGTGTATCTCCGCTACGATGCACTATTCGTTCTTTACTCCAACCCTCGCACCCTCACATTGAGGAATTAACACACAAATTGCGTCGCTATGAAATACTATGGGTTCTATGACTTCTGCTTCTAAATCGAATCACGTTTCTATGGAAACGACAGGATTTAGTTTTGGTATACGTGTATCTCCTCTACGATGCACTATTCGTTCTTTACTCCAACCCTCGCACCCTCACATTGAGGAATTAACACAGAAATTGCGTCGCTATGATATACCATGGGTTCTATGACTTCTCCTTCTAAATCGAATCACGTTTCTATGGAAACGACAGGATTTAGTTTTGGTATACGTGTATCTCCTCTACGATGCACTATTCGTTCTTTACTCCAACCCTCGCACCCTCACATTGAGGAATTAACACAGAAATTGCGTCGCTATGATATACTTTGTGTTCTATGACTTCTCCTTCTAAATCGAATCACGTTTCTATGGAAACGACAGGATTTAGTTGTGGTATACGTGTATCTCCTCTACGATGCACTATTCGTTCTTTACTCCAACCCTCGCACCCTCACATTGAGGAATTAACACAGAAATTGCGTCGCTATGATATACTATGGGTTCTATGACTTCTCCTTCTAAATCGGATCACGTTCCTATGGAAACGACAGGATTTAGTTTTGGTATACGTGTATCTCCTCTACGATGCACTATTCGTTCTTTACTCCAACCCTCGCACCCTCACATTGAGGAATTAACACAGAAATTGCGTCGCTATGATATACTATGGGTTCTATGACTTCTCCTTCTAAATCTCATCACGTTTCTATGGAAGCGACAGGATTTAGTTTTGGTATACGTGTATCTCCTCTACGATGCACTATTCGTTCTTTACTCCAACCCTCGCACCCTCACATTGACTAATTAACACAGAAATTGCGTCGCTATGATATACTATGGGTTCTATGAGTTCTCCTTCAAAATCGAATCACGTTTCTATGGAAACGACAGGATTTAGTTTTGGTATACGTGTATCTCCTCTACGATGCACTATTCGTTCTTTACTCCAACCCTCGCACCCTCACATTGAGGAATTAACACAGAAATTGCGTCGCTATGATATACTATGGGTTCTATGACTTCTCCTTCTAAATCGAATCACGTTTCTATGGAAACGACAGGATTTAGTTTTGGTATACGTGTATCTCCTCTACGATGCACTATTCGTTCTTTACTCCAACCCTCGCACCCTCACATTGAGGAATTAACACAGAAATTGCGTCGCTATGATATACTATGGGTTCTATGACTTCTCCTTCTAAATCGAATCACGTTTCTATGGAAACGACAGGATTTAATTTTCGTATACGTGTATCTCCTCTACGATGCACTATTCGTTCTTTACTCCAACCCTCGCACCCTCACATTGAGGAATTAACACAGAAATTGCGTCGCTATGATATACTATGGGTTCTATGACTTCTCCTTCTAAATCGAATCACGTTTCTATGGAAGCGACAGGATTTAGTTTTGGTATACGTGTATCTCCTCTACGATGCACTATTCGTTCTTTACTCCAACCCTCGCAACCTCACATTGAGGAATTAACACAGAAATTGCGTCGCTATGATATACTATGGGTTCTATGACTTCTCCTTCTAAATCGAATCACGTTTCTATGGAAACGACAGGATTTAGTTTTGGTATACGTGTATCTCCGCTACGATGCACTATTCGTTCTTTACTCCAACCCTCGCACCCTCACACTGAGGAATTAACACAGAAATTGCGTCGCTATGATATACTATGGGTTCTATGACTTCTCCTTCTAAATCGAATCGCGTTTCTATGGAAACGACAGGATTTAGTTTTGGTATACGTGTATCTCCTCTACGATGCACTATTCGTTCTTTACTCCAACCCTCGCACCCTCACATTGAGGAATTAACACAGAAATTGCGTCGCTATGATATACTATGGGTTTTATGACTTATCCTTCTAAATCGAATCACGTTTCTATGGAAACGACAGGATTTAGTTGGGGTATACGTGTATCTCCGCTACGATGCACTATTCGTTCTTTACTCCAACCCTCGCACCCTCACATTGAGGAATTAACACAGAAATTGCGTCGCTATGAAATACTATGGGTTCTATGACATCTCCTTCTACATCGAATCACGTTTCTGTGGAAACGACAGGATTTAGTTTTGGTATACGTGTATCTCCTCTACGATGCACTATTCGTTCTTTACTCCAACCCTCGCACCCTCACATTGAGGAATTAAAACAGAAATTGCGTCGCTATGATATACTATGGGTTCTTTGACTTCTCCTTCTAAATCGAATCACGTTTCTATGGAAACGACAGGATTTAGTTTTGGTATACGTGTATCTCCTCTACGATGCACTATTCGTTCTTTACTCCAATCCTCGCACCCACACATTGAGGAATTAACACAGAAATTACGTCGCTATGATATACTATGGGTTCTATGACTTCTCCTTCTAATTCGAATCACGTTTCTATGGAAACGACAGGATTTAGTTTTGGTATACGTGTATCTCCTCTACGATGCACTATTCGTTCTTTACTCCAACCCTCGCACCCTCACATTGAGGAATTAACACAGAAATTGCGTCGCTATGATATACTATGGGTTCTATGACTTCTCCTTCTAAATCGAATCACGTTTCTATGGAAACGACAGGATTTACTTTTGGTATACGTGTATCTCCTCTACGATGCACTATTCGTTCTTTACTCCAACCCTCGCACCCTCACATTGAGGAATTAACACAGAAATGGCGTCGCTATGATATACTATGGGTTCTATAACTTCTCCTTCTAAATCTTATCACGTTTCTATGGAAGCGACAGGATTTAGTTTTGGTATACGTGTATCTCCTCTACGATGCACTATTCGTTCTCTACTCCAACCCTCGCACCCTCACATTGAGGAATTAACACAGAAATTGCGTCGCTATGATATACTATGGGTTCTATGACTTCTCCTTCTAAATCGAATCACGTTCCTATGGAAACGACAGGATTTAGTTTTGGTATACGTGTATCTACTCTACGATGCACTGTTCGTTCTTTACTCCAACCCTCGCACCCTCACATTGAGGAATTAACACAGAAATTGCGTTGCTATGATATACTATGGGTTCTATGACTTCTCCTTCTAAATCGAATCACGTTTCTATGGAATCGACAGGATTTAGTTTTGGTATACGTGTATCTCCTCTATGATGCACTATTCGTTCTTTACTCCAACCCTCGCACCCTCACATTGAGGAATTAACACAGAAATTGCGTCGCTATGATATACTATGGGTTCTATGACTTCTCCTTCTAAATCGAATCACGTTTCTATGGAAACGACAGGATTTAGTTTTGGTATACGTGTATCTCCGCTACGATGCACTATTCGTTCTTTACTCCAACCCTCGCACCCTCACATTGAGGAATTAACACAGAAATTGCGTCGCTATGAAATACTATAGGTTCTATGACTTCTCCTAAATCGAATCACGTTTCTATGGAAACGACAGGATTTAGATTTGGTATACGTGTATCTCCTCTACGATGCACTATTCGTTCTTTACTCCAACCCTCGCACCCTCACATTGTGGAATTAACACAGAAATTGCGTCGCTATGATATACCATGGGTTCTATGACTTCTCCTTCTAAATCGAATCACGTTTCTATGGAAACGACAGGATTTAGTTTTGGTATACGTGTATCTCCTCTACGATGCACTATTCGTTCTTTACTCCAACCCTCGCACCCTCACATTGAGGAATTAACACAGAAATTGCGTCGCTATGATATACTATGGGTTCTATGACTTCTCCTTCTAAATCGAATCACGTTTCTATGGAAACGACAGGATTTACTTTTGGTATACGTGTATCTCCTCTACGATGCACTATTCGTTCTTTACTCCAACCCTCGCACCCTCACATTGAGGAATTAACACAGAAATTGCGTCGCTATGATATACTATGGGTTCTATAACTTCTCCTTCTAAATCTTATCACGTTTCTATGGAAGCGACAGGATTTAGTTTTGGTATACGTGTATCTCCTCTACGATGCACTATTCGTTCTCTACTCCAACCCTCGCACCCTCACATTGAGGAATTAACACAGAAATTGCGTCGCTATGATATACTATGGGTTCTATGACTTCTCCTTCTAAATCGAATCACGTTTCTATGGAAACGACAGGATTTAGTTTTGGTATACGTGTATCTACTCTACGATGCACTGTTCGTTCTTTACTCCAACCCTCGCACCCTCACATTGAGGAATTAACACAGAAATTGCGTCGCTATGATATACTATGGGTTCTATGACTTCTCCTTCTAAATCGAATCACGTTTCTATGGAATCGACAGGATTTAGTTTTGGTATACGTGTATCTCCTCTATGATGCACTATTCGTTCTTTACTCCAACCCTCGCACCCTCACATTGAGGAATTAACACAGAAATTGCGTCGCTATGATATACTATGGGTTCTATGACTTCTCCTTCTAAATCGAATCACGTTTCTATGGAAAAGACAGGATTTAGTTTTGGTATACGTGTATCTCCGCTACGATACACTATTCGTTCTTTACTCCAACCCTCGCACCCTCACATTGAGGAATTAACACAGAAATTGCGTCGCTATGAAATACTATAGGTTCTATGACTTCTCCTTCTAAATCGAATCACGTTTCTATGGAAACGACAGGATTTAGATTTGGTATACGTGTATCTCCTCTACGATGCACTATTCGTTCTTTACTCCAACCCTCGCACCCTCACATTGTGGAATTAACACAGAAATTGCGTCGCTATGATATACCATGGGTTCTATGACTTCTCCTTCTAAATCGAATCACGTTTCTATGGAAACGACAGGATTTAGTTTTGGTATACGTGTATCTCCTCTACGATGCACTATTCGTTCTTTACTCCAACCCTCGCACCCTCACATTGAGGAATTAAAACAGAAATTGCGTCGCTATGATATACTATGGGTTCTATGACTTCTCCTTCTAAATCGAATCACGTTTCTATGGAAACGACAGGATTTAGTTTTGGTATACGTGTATCTCCTCTACGATGCACTATTCGTTCTTTACTCCAACCCTCACACCCTCACATTGAGGAATTAACACAGAAATTGCGTCGCTATGATATACTATGGGTTCTATGACTTCTCCTTCTAAATCGAATCACGTTTCTATGGAAACGACAGGATTTAGTTGTGGTATACGTGTATCTCCTCTACGATGCACTATTCGTTCTTTACTCCAACCCTCGCACCCTCACATTGAGGAATTAACACAGAAATTGCGTCGCTATGATATACTAAGGGTTCTATGATTTCTCCTTCTAAATCGAATCACGTTTCTATGGAAACGACAGGATTTAGTTTTGGTATTCGTGTATCTCCTCTACGATGCACTATTCGTTCTTTACTCCAACCCTCGCACCCTCACATTGAGAAATTAACACAGAAATTGCGTCGCTATGATATACTATGGGTTCTATGACTTCTCCTTCTAAATCGAATCACGTTTCTATGGAAACGACAGGATTTAGTTTTGGTATACGTGTATCTCCTCTACGACGCACTATTCGTTCTTTACTCCAACCCTCGCACCCTCACATTGAGGAATTAACACACAAATTGCGTCGCTATGATATACTATGGGTTCTATGACTTCTCCTTCTAAATCGAATCACGTTTCTATGGAAACGACAGGATTTAGTTGTGGTATACGTGTATCTCCTCTATGATGCACTATTCGTTCTTTACTCCAACCCTCGCACCCTCACATTGAGGAATTAACACAGAAATTGCGTCGCTATGATATACTATGGGTTCTATGACTTCTCCTTCTAAATCGAATCACGTTTCTATGGAAACGACAGGATTTAGTTTTGGTATTCGTGTATCTCCTCTACGATGCACTATTCGTTCTTTACTCCAACCCTCGCACCCTCACATTGAGGAATTAACACAGAAATTGCGTCGCTATGATATACTACGGGTTCTATGACTTCTCCTTCTAAATCGAATCACGTTTCTATGGAAACGACAGGATTTAGTTTTGGTATACGTGTATCTCCTCTACGATGCACTATTCGTTCTTTACTCCAACCCTCGCACCCTCACATTGAGGAATTAACACAGAAATTGCGTCGCTATGATATACTATGGGTTCTATGACTTCTCCTTCTAAATCGAAACACGTTTCTATGGAAACGACAGGATTTAGTTTTGGTATACGTGTATCTCCTCTACGATGCACTATTCGTTCTTTACTCCAACCCTCGCACCCTCACATTGAGGAATTAACACAGAAATTGCGTCGCTATGATATACTATGAGATCTATGACTTCTCCTTCTAAATCGAATCACGTTTCTATGGAAGCGACAGGATTTAGATTTGGTATACGTGTATCTCCTCTACGATGCACTATTCGTTCTTTACTCCAACCCTCGCACCCTCACATTGAGGAATTAACACAGAAATTGCGTCGCTATGATATACTATGGGTTCTATGACTTCTCCTTCTAAATCGAATCACGTTTCTATGGAAACGACAATATTTAGTTTTGGTACACATGTATCTCCTTTACGATGCACTATTCGTTCTTTACTCCAACACTCGCACCCTCACATTGAGGAATTAACACAGAAATTGCGTCGCTACGATATACTATGGGTTCTATGACTTCTCCTTCTAAACCGAATCACGTTTCTATGGAAACGACAGGATTTAGTTTTGGTATATGTGTATCTCCTCTACGATGCACTATTTGTTCTTTACTCCAATCCTCGCAACCTCACATTGAGGAATTAACACAGAAATTGCGTCGCTATGATATACTATGGGTTCTATGACTTCTCCATCTAAATCGAAAAACGTTTCTATGGAAACGACAGGATTTAGTTTTGGTATACGTGTATCTCCTCTACGATGCACTATTCGTTCTTTACTCCAACCCTCGCACCCTCACATTGAGGAATTAACACAGAAATTGCGTCGCTATGATATACTATGGGTTCTATGACTTCTCCTTCTAAATCGAATCACGTTTCTATGGAAACGACAGGATTTAGTTTTGGTATACGTGTATCTCCGCTACGATGCACTATTCGTTCTTTACTCCAACCCTCGCACCCTCACATTGAGGAATTAACACAGAAATTGCGTCGCTATGAAATACTATTGGTTCTATGACTTCTCCTTCTAAATCGAATCACGTTTCTATGGAAACGACAGGATTTAGTTTTGGTATACGTGTATCTCCTCTACGATGCACTATTCGTTCTTTACTCCAACCCTCGCACCCTCACATTGAGGAATTAACACAGAAATTGCGTCGCTATGATATACCATGGGTTCTATGACTTCTCCTTCTAAATCGAATCACGTTTCATTGGAAACGACAGGATTTAGTTTTGGTATACGTGTATCTCTTCTACGATGCACTATTCGTTCTTTACTCCAACCCTCGCACCCTCACATTGAGGAATTAACACAGAAATTGCGTCGCTATGATATACTATGTGTTCTATGACTTCTCCTTCTAAATCGAATTACGTTTCTATGGAAACGACAGGATTTAGTTGTGGTATACGTGTATCTCCTCTACGATGCACTATTCGTTCTTTACTCCAACCCTCGCACCCTCACATTGAGGAATTAACACAGAAATTGGGTCGCTATGATATACTATGGGTTCTATGACTTCTCCTTCTAAATCGAATCACGTTCCTATGGAAACGACAGGATTTAGTTTTGGTATACGTGTATCTCCTCTACGATGCACTATTCGTTCTTTACTCCAACCCTCGCACCCTCACATTGAGGAATTAACACAGAAATTGCGTCGCTATGATATACTATGGGTTCTATGACTTCTCCTTCTAAATCTTATCACGTTTCTATGGAAGCGACAGGATTTAGTTTTGGTATACGTGTATCTCCTCTACGATGCACTATTCGTTCTTTACTCCAACCCTCGCACCCTCACATTGACTAATTAACACAGAAATTGCGTCGCTATGATATACTATGGGTTCTATGAGTTCTCCTTCTAAATCGAATCACGTTTCTATGGAAACGACAGGATTTAGTTTTGGTATACGTGTATCTCCTCTACGATGCACTATTCGTTCTTTACTCCAACCCTCGCACCCTCACATTGAGGAATTAACACAGAAATTGCGTCGCTATGATATACTATGGGTTCTATGACTTCTCCTTCTAAATCGAATCACGTTTCTATGGAAACGACAGGTTTTAGTTTTGGTATACGTGTATCTCCTCTACGATGCACTATTCGTTCTTTACTCCAACCCTCGCACCCTCACATTGAGGAATTAACACAGAAATTGCGTCGCTATGATATACTATGGGTTCTATGACTTCTCCTTCTAAATCGAATCACGTTTCTATGGAAACGACAGGATTTAATTTTGGTATACGTGTATCTCCTCTACGATGCACTATTCGTTCTTTACTCCAACCCTCGCACCCTCACATTGAGGAATTAACACAGAAATTGCGTCGCTATGATATACTATGGGTTCTATGACTTCTCCTTCTAAATCGAATCACGTTTCTATGGAAGCGACAGGATTTAGTTTTGGTATACGTGTATCTCCTCTACGATGCACTATTCGTTCTTTACTCCAACCCTCGCAACCTCACATTGAGGAATTAACACAGAAATTGCGTCGCTATGATATACTATGGGTTCTATGACTTCTCCTTCTAAATCGAATCACGTTTCTATGGAAACGACAGGATTTAGTTTTGGTATACGTGTATCTCCGCTACGATGCACTATTCGTTCTTTACTCCAACCCTCGCACCCTCACACTGAGGAATTAACACAGAAATTGCGTCGCTATGATATACTATGGGTTCTATGACTTCTCCTTCTAAATCGAATCACGTTTCTATGGAAACGACAGGATTTAGTTTTGGTATACGTGTATCTCCTCTACGATGCACTATTCGTTCTTTACTCCAACCCTCGCACCCTCACATTGAGGAATTAACACAGAAATTGCGTCGCTATGATATACTATGGGTTCTATGACTCATCCTTCTAAATCGAATCACGTATCTATGGAAACGACAGGATTTAGTTGTGGTATACATGTATCTCCGCTACGATGCACTATTCGTTCCTTACTCCAACCCTCGCACCCTCACATTGAGGAATTAACACAGAAATTGCGTCGCTAAGAAATACTATGGGTTCTATGACTTCTCCTTCTAAATCGAATCACGTTTCTGTGGAAACGACAGGATTTAGTTTTGGTATACGTGTATCTCCTCTACGATGCACTATTCGTTCTTTACTCCAACCCTCGCACCCTCACATTGAGGAATTAAAACAGAAATTGCGTCGCTATGATATACTATGGGTTCTTTGACTTCTCCTTCTAAATCGAATCACGTTTCTATGGAAACGACAGGATTTAGTTTTGGTATACGTGTATCTCCTCTACGATGCACTATTCGTTCTTTACTCCAACCCTCGCACCCACACATTGAGGAATTAACACAGAAATTACGTCGCTATGATATACTATGGGTTCTATGACTTCTCCTTCTAATTCGAATCACGTTTCTATGGAAACGACAGGATTTAGTTTTGGTATACGTGTATCTCCTCTACGATGCACTATTCGTTCTTTACTCCAACCCTCGCACCCTCACATTGAGGAATTAACACAGAAATTGCGTCGCTATGATATACTATGGGTTCTATGACTTCTCCTTCTAAATCGAATCACGTTTCTATGGAAACGACAGGATTTAGTTTTGGTATACGTGTATCTCCTCTACGATGCACTATTCGTTCTTTACTCCAACCCTCGCACCCTCACATTGAGGAATTAACACAGAAATGGCGTCGCTATGATATACTATGGGTTCTATAACTTCTCCTTCTAAATCGAATCACGTTTCTATGGAATCGACAGGATTTAGTTTTGGTATACGTGTATCTCCTCTACGATGCACTATTCGTTCTTTACTCCAACCCTCGCACCCTCACATTGAGGAATTAACACAGAAATTGCGTCGCTATGATATACTATGGGTTCTATGAGTTCTCCTTCTAAATCGAATCACGTTTCTATGGAAACGACAGGATTTAGTTTTGGTATTCGTGTATCTCCTCTACGATGCACTATTCGTTCTTTACTCCAACCCTCGCACCCTCACATTGAGGAATTAACACAGAAATTGCGTCGCTATGATATACTACGGGTTCTATGACTTCTCCTTCTAAATCGAATCACGTTTCTATGGAAACGACAGGATTTAGTTTTGTATACGTGTATCTCCTCTACGATGCACTATTCGTTCTTTACTCCAACCCTCGCACCCTCACATTGAGGAATTAACACAGAAATTGCGTCGCTATGATATACTATGGGTTCTATGACTTCTCCTTCTAAATCGAAACACGTTTCTATGGAAACGACAGGATTTAGTTTTGGTATACGTGTATCTCCTCTACGATGCACTATTCGTTCTTTACTCCAACCCTCGCACCCTCACATTGAGGAATTAACACAGAAATTGCGTCGCTATGATATACTATGAGTTCTATGACTTCTCCTTCTAAATCGAATCACGTTTCTATGGAAGCGACAGGATTTAGTTTTGGTATACGTGTATCTCCTCTACGATGCACTATTCGTTCTTTACTCCAACCCTCGCACCCTCACATTGAGGAATTAACACAGAAATTGCGTCGCTATGATATACTATGGGTTGTATGACTTCTCCTTCTAAATCGAATCACGTTTCTATGGAAAGGATAATATTTAGTTTTGGTACACATGTATCTCCTTTACGATGCACTATTCGTTCTTTACTCCAACCCTCGCACCCTCACATTGAGGAATTAACACAGAAATTGCGTCGCTATGATATACTATGGGTTCTATGACTTCTCCTTCTAAACCGAATCACGTTTCTATGGAAACGACAGGATTTAGTTTTGGTATATGTGTATCTCCTCTACGATGCACTATTCGTTCTTTACTCCAATCCTCGCAACCTCACATTGAGGAATTAACACAGAAATTGCGTCGCTATGATATACTATGGGTTCTATGACTTCTCCATCTAAATCGAAAAACGTTTCTATGGAAACGACAGGATTTAGTTTTGGTATACGTGTATCTCCTCTACGATGCACTATTCGTTCTTTACTCCAACCCTCGCACCCTCACATTGAGGAATTAACACAGAAATTGCGTCGCTATGATATACTATGGGTTCTATGACTTCTCCTTCTAAATCGAATCACGTTTCTATGGAAACGACAGGATTTAGTTTTGATATACGTGTATCTGCGCTACGATGCACTATTCGTTCTTTACTCCAACCCTCGCACCCTCACATTGAGGAATTAACACAGAAATTGCGTCGCTATGAAATACTATGGGTTCTATGACTTCTCCTTCTAAATCGAATCACGTTTCTATGGAAACGAAAGGATTTAGTTTTGGTATACGTGTATCTCCGCTACGATGCACTATTCGTTCTTTACTCCAACCCTCGCACCCTCACATTGAGGAATTAACACAGAAATTGCGTCGCTATGAAATACTATAGGTTCTATGACTTCTCCTTCTAAATCGAATCACGTTTCTATGGAAACGACAGGATTTAGATTTGGTATACGTGTATCTCCTCTACGATGCACTATTCGTTCTTTACTCCAACCCTCGCACCCTCACATTGTGGAATTATCACAGAAATTGCGTCGCTATGATATACCATGGGTTCTATGACTTCTCCTTCTAAATCGAATCACGTTTCTATGGAAACGACAGGATTTAGTTTTGGTATACGTGTATCTCCTCTACGATGCACTATTCGTTCTTTACTCCAACCCTCGCACCCTCACATTGAGGAATTAACACAGAAATTGCGTCGCTATGATATACTATGGGTTCTATGACTTCTCCTTCTAAATCGAATCACGTTTCTATGGAAACGACAGGATTTAGTTTTGGTATACGTGTATCTCCTCTACGATGCACTATTCGTTCTTTACTCCAACCCTCACACCCTTACATTGAGGAATTAACACAGAAATTGCGTCGCTATGATATACTATGGGTTCTATGACTTCTCCTTCTAAATCGAATCACGTTTCAATGGAAACGACAGGATTTAGTTGTGGTATACGTGTATCTCCTCTACGATGCACTATTCGTTCTTTACTCCAACCCTCGCACCCTCACATTGAGGAATTAACACAGAAATTGCGTCGCTATGATATACTATGGGTTCTATGACTTCTCCTTCTAATTCGAATCACGTTTCTATGGAAACGACAGGATTTAGTTTTGGTATTCGTGTATCTCCTCTACGATGCACTATTCGTTCTTTACTCCAACCCTCGCACCCTCACATTGAGGAATTAACACAGAAATTGCGTCGCTATGATATACTACGGGTTCTATGACTTCTCCTTCTAAATCGAATCACGTTTCTATGGAAACGACAGGATTTAGTTTTGTATACGTGTATCTCCTCTACGATGCACTATTCGTTCTTTACTCCAACCCTCGCACCCTCACATTGAGGAATTAACACAGAAATTGCGTCGCTATGATATACTATGGGTTCTATGACTTCTCCTTCTAAATCGAAACACGTTTCTATGGAAACGACAGGATTTAGTTTTGGTATACGTGTATCTCCTCTACGATGCACTATTCGTTCTTTACTCCAACCCTCGCACCCTCACATTGAGGAATTAACACAGAAATTGCGTCGCTATGATATACTATGAGTTCTATGACTTCTCCTTCTAAATCGAATTACGTTTCTATGGAAGCGACAGGATTTAGTTTTGGTATACGTGTATCTCCTCTACGATGCACTATTCGTTCTTTACTCCAACCCTCGCACCCTCACATTGAGGAATTAACACAGAAATTGCGTCGCTATGATATACTATGGGTTGTATGACTTCTCCTTCTAAATCGAATCACGTTTCTATGGAAAGGATAATATTTAGTTTTGGTACACATGTATCTCCTTTACGATGCACTATTCGTTCTTTACTCCAACCCTCGCACCCTCACATTGAGGAATTAACACAGAAATTGCGTCGCTATGATATACTATGGGTTCTATGACTTCTCCTTCTAAACCGAATCACGTTTCTATGGAAACGACAGGATTTAGTTTTGGTATATGTGTATCTCCTCTACGATGCACTATTCGTTCTTTACTCCAATCCTCGCAACCTCACATTGAGGAATTAACACAGAAATTGCGTCGCTATGATATACTATGGGTTCTATGACTTCTCCATCTAAATCGAAAAACGTTTCTATGGAAACGACAGGATTTAGTTTTGGTATACGTGTATCTCCTCTACGATGCACTATTCGTTCTTTACTCCAACCCTCGCACCCTCACATTGAGGAATTAACACAGAAATTGCGTCGCTATGATATACTATGGGTTCTATGACTTCTCCTTCTAAATCGAATCACGTTTCTATGGAAACGACAGGATTTAGTTTTGATATACGTGTATCTCCGCTACGATGCACTATTCGTTCTTTACTCCAACCCTCGCACCCTCACATTGAGGAATTAACACAGAAATTGCGTCGCTATGAAATACTATGGGTTCTATGACTTCTCCTTCTAAATCGAATCACGTTTCTATGGAAACGAAAGGATTTAGTTTTGGTATACGTGTATCTCCGCTACGATGCACTATTCGTTCTTTACTCCAACCCTCGCACCCTCACATTGAGGAATTAACACAGAAATTGCGTCGCTATGAAATACTATAGGTTCTATGACTTCTCCTTCTAAATCGAATCACGTTTCTATGGAAACGACAGGATTTAGATTTGGTATACGTGTATCTCCTCTACGATGCACTATTCGTTCTTTACTCCAACCCTCGCACCCTCACATTGTGGAATTATCACAGAAATTGCGTCGCTATGATATACCATGGGTTCTATGACTTCTCCTTCTAAATCGAATCACGTTTCTATGGAAACGACAGGATTTAGTTTTGGTATACGTGTATCTCCTCTACGATGCACTATTCGTTCTTTACTCCAACCCTCGCACCCTCACATTGAGGAATTAACACAGAAATTGCGTCGCTATGATATACTATGGGTTCTATGACTTCTCCTTCTAAATCGAATCACGTTTCTATGGAAACGACAGGATTTAGTTTTGGTATACGTGTATCTCCTCTACGATGCACTATTCGTTCTTTACTCCAACCCTCACACCCTTACATTGAGGAATTAACACAGAAATTGCGTCGCTATGATATACTATGGGTTCTATGACTTCTCCTTCTAAATCGAATCACGTTTCTATGGAAACGACAGGATTTAGTTGTGGTATACGTGTATCTCCTCTACGATGCACTATTCGTTCTTTACTCCAACCCTCGCACCCTCACATTGAGGAATTAACACAGAAATTGCGTCGCTATGATATACTATGGGTTCTATGACTTCTCCTTCTAAATCGAATCACGTTTCTATGGAAACGACAGGATTTAGTTTTGGTATTCGTGTATCTCCTCTACGATGCACTATTCGTTCTTTACTCCAACCCTCGCACCCTCACATTGAGGAATTAACACAGAAATTGCGTCGCTATGATATACTACGGGTTCTATGACTTCTCCTTCTAAATCGAATCACGTTTCTATGGAAACGACAGGATTTAGTTTTGGTATACGTGTATCTCCTCTACGATGCACTATTCGTTCTTTACTCCAACCGTCGCACCCTCACATTGAGGAATTAACACAGAAATTGCGTCGCTATGATATACTATGGGTTCTATGACTTCTCCTTCTAAATCGAAACACGTTTCTATGGAAACGACAGGATTTAGTTTTGGTATACGTGTATCTCCTCTACGATGCACTATTCGTTCTTTACTCCAACCCTCGCACCCTCACATTGAGGAATTAACACAGAAATTGCGTCGCTATGATATACTATGAGTTCTATGACTTCTCCTTCTAAATCGAATCACGTTTCTATGGAAGCGACAGGATTTAGTTTTGGTATACGTGTATCTCCTCTACGATGCACTATTCGTTCTTTACTCCAACCCTCGCACCCTCACATTGAGGAATTATCACAGAAATTGCGTCGCTATGATATACTATGGGTTGTATGACTTCTCCTTCTAAATCGAATCACGTTACTATGGAAAGGATAATATTTAGTTTTGGTACACATGTATCTCCTTTACGATGCACTATTCGTTCTTTACTCCAACCCTCGCACCCTCACATTGAGGAATTAACACAGAAATTGCGTCGCTATGAAATACTATGGGTTCTATGACTTCTCCTTCTAAACCGAATCACGTTTCTATGGAAACGACAGGATTTAGTTTTGGTATATGTGTATCTCCTCTACGATGCACTATTCGTTCTTTACTCCAATCCTCGCAACCTCACATTGAGGAATTAACACAGAAATTGCGTCGCTATGATATACTATGGGTTCTATGACTTCTCCATCTAAATCGAAAAACGTTGCTATGGAAACGACAGGATTTAGTTTTGGTACACGTGTATCTCTTCTACGATGCACTATTCGTTCTTTACTCCAACCCTCGCACCCTCACATTGAGGAATTAACACAGAAATTGCGTCGCTATGATATACTATGGGTTCTATGACTTCTCCTTCTAAATCGAATCACGTTTCTATGGAAACGACAGGATTTAGTTTTGATATACGTGTATCTCCGCTACGATGCACTATTCGTTCTTTACTCCAACCCTCGCACCCTCACATTGAGGAATTAACACAGAAATTGCGTCGCTATGAAATACTATGGGTTCTATGACTTCTCCTTCTAAATCGAATCACGTTTCTATGGAAACGACAGGATTTAGTTTTGGTATACGTGTATCTCCTCTACGATGCACTATTCGTTCTTTACTCCAACCCTCGCACCCTCACATTGAGGAATTAACACAGAAATTGCGTCGCTATGATATACCATGGGTTCTATGACTTCTCCTTCTAAATCGAATCACGTTTCTATGGAAACGACAGGATTTAGTTTTGGTATACGTGTATCTCCTCTACGATGCACTATTCGTTCTTTACTCCAACCCTCGCACCCTCACATTGAGGAATTAACACAGAAATTGCGTCGCTATGATATACTATGTGTTCTATGACTTCTCCTTCTAAATCGAATCACGTTTCAATGGAAACGACAGGATTTAGTTGTGGTATACGTGTATCTCCTCTACGATGCACCCTCACATTGAGGAATTAACACAGAAATTGCGTCGCTATGATATACTATGGGTTCTATGACTTCTCCTTCTAAATCGAATCACGTTTCTATGGAAACGACAGGATTTAGTTTTGGTATACGTGTATCTCCTCTACGATGCACTATTCGTTCTTTACTCCAACCCTCGCACCCTCACATTGAGGAATTAACACAGAAATTGCGTCGCTATGATATACTATGGGTTCTATGACTTCTCCTTCTAAATCTTATCACGTTTCTATGGAAGCGACAGGATTTAGTTTTGGTATACGTGTATCTCCTCTACGATGCACTATTCGTTCTTTACTCCAACCCTCGCACCCTCACATTGACTAATTAACACAGAAATTGCGTCGCTATGATATACTATGGGTTCTATGAGTTCTCCTTCTAAATCAAATCACGTTTCTATGGAAACGACAGGATTTAGTTTTGGTATACGTGTATCTCCTCTACGATGCACTATTCGTTCTTTACTCCAACCCTCGCACCCTCACATTGAGGAATTAACACAGAAATTGCGTCGCTATGATATACTATGGGTTCTATGACTTCTCCTTCTAAATCGAATCACGTTTCTATGGAAACGACAGGATTTAATTTTGGTATACGTGTATCTCCTCTACGATGCACTATTCGTTCTTTACTCCAACCCTCGCACCCTCACATTGAGGAATTAGCACAGAAATTGCGTCGCTATGATATACTATGGGTTCTATGACTTCTCCTTCTAAATCGAATCACGTTTCTATGGAAACGACAGGATTTAGTTTTGGTATACGTGTATCTCCTCTACGATGCACTATTCGTTCTTTACTCCAACCCTCGCACCCTCACTTTGAGGAATTAACACAGAAATTGCGTCGCTATGATATACTATGGGTTCTATGACTTCTCCTTCTAAATCGAATCACGTTTCTATGGAAGCGACAGGATTTAGTTTTGGTATACGTGTATCTCCTCTACGATGCACTATTCGTTCTTTACTCCAACCCTCGCACCCTCACATTGAGGAATTAACACAGAAATTGCGTCGCTATGATATACTATGGGTTCTATGACTTCTCCTTCTGAATCGAATCACGTTTCTATGGAAACGACAGGATTTAGTTTTGGTATACGTGTATCTCCGCTACGATGCACTATTCGTTCTTTACTCCATTCCTCGCACCCTCACACTGAGGAATTAACACAGAAATTGCGTCACTATGATATACTATGGGTTCTATGACTTCTCCTTCTAAATCGAATCACGTTTCTATGGAAACGACAGGATTTAGTTTTGGTATACGTGTATCTCCTCTACGATGCACTATTCGTTCTTTACTCCAACCCTCGCAACCTCACATTGAGGAATTAACACAGAAATTGCGTCGCTATGATATACTATGGGTTCTATGACTCATCCTTCTAAATCGAATCACGTTTCTATGGAAACGACAGGATTTAGTTGTGGTATACGTGTATCCCCGCTACGATGCACTATTCGTTCCTTACTCCAACCCTCGCACCCTCACATTGAGGAATTAACACAGAAACTGCGTCGCTATGATATACTATGAGTTCTATGACTTCTCCTTCTAAATCGAATCACGTTTCTATGGAAGCGACAGGATTTAGTTTTGGTATACGTGTATCTCCTCTACGATGCACTATTCGTTCTTTACTCCAACCCTCGCACCCTCACATTGAGGAATTAACACAGAAATTGCGTCGCTATGATATACTATGGGTTGTATGACTTCTCCTTCTAAATCGAATCACGTTTCTATGGAAAGGATAATATTTAGTTTTGGTACACATGTATCTCCTTTACGATGCACTATTCGTTCTTTACTCCAACCCTCGCACCCTCACATTGAGGAATTAACACAGAAATTGCGTCGCTATGATATACTATGGGTTCTATGACTTCTCCTTCTAAACCGAATCACGTTTCTATGGAAACGACAGGATTTAGTTTTGGTATATGTGTATCTCCTCTACGATGCACTATTCGTTCTTTACTCCAATCCTCGCAACCTCACATTGAGGAATTAACACAGAAATTGCGTCGCTATGATATACTATGGGTTCTATGACTTCTCCATCTAAATCGAAAAACGTTTCTATGGAAACGACAGGATTTAGTTTTGGTATACGTGTATCTCCTCTACGATGCACTATTCGTTCTTTACTCCAACCCTCGCACCCTCACATTGAGGAATTAACACAGAAATTGCGTCGCTATGATATACTATGGGTTCTATGACTTCTCCTTCTAAATCGAATCACGTTTCTATGGAAACGACAGGATTTAGTTTTGATATACGTGTATCTCCGCTATGATGCACTATTCGTTCTTTACTCCAACCCTCGCACCCTCACATTGAGGAATTAACACAGAAATTGCGTCGCTATGAAATACTATGGGTTCTATGACTTCTCCTTCTAAATTGAATCACGTTTCTATGGATACGACAGGATTTAGTTTTGGTATACGTGTATCTCCTCTACGATGCACTATTCGTTCTTTACTCCAACCCTCGCACCCTCACATTGAGGAATTAACACAGAAATTGCGTCGCTATGATATACCATGGGTTCTATGACTTCTCCTTCTAAATCGAATCACGTTTCTATGGAAACGACAGGATTTAGTTTTGGTATACGTGTATCTCCTCTACGATGCACTATTCGTTCTTTACTCCAACCCTCGCACCCTCACATTGAGGAATTAACACAGAAATTGCGTCGCTATGATATACTATGTGTTCTATGACTTCTCCTTCTAAATCGAATCACGTTTCAATGGAAACGACAGGATTTAGTTGTGGTATACGTGTATCTCCTCTACGATGTAGTATTCGTTCTTTACTCCAACCCTCGCACCCTCACATTGAGGAATTAACACAGAAATTGCGTCGCTATGATATACTATGGGTTCTATGACTTCTCCTTCTAAATCGAATCACGTTTCTATGGAAACGACAGGATTTAGTTTTGGTATACGTGTATCTCCTCTACGATGCACTATTCGTTCTTTACTCCAACCCTCGCACCCTCACATTGAGGAATTAACACAGAAATTGCGTCGCTATGATATACTATGGGTTCTATGACTTCTCCTTCTAAATCTTATCACGTTTCTATGGAAGCGACAGGATTTAGTTTTGGTATACGTGTATCTCCTCTACGATGCACTATTCGTTCTTTACTCCAACCCTCGCACCCTCACATTGACTAATTAACACAGAAATTGCGTCGCTATGATATACTATGGGTTCTATGAGTTCTCCTTCTAAATCAAATCACGTTTCTATGGAAACGACAGGATTTAGTTTTGGTATACGTGTATCTCCTCTACGATGCACTATTCGTTCTTTACTCCAACCCTCGCACCCTCACATTGAGGAATTAACACAGAAATTGCGTCGCTATGATATACTATGGGTTCTATGACTTCTCCTTCTAAATCGAATCACGTTTCTATGGAAACGACAGGATTTAATTTTGGTATACGTGTATCTCCTCTACGATGCACTATTCGTTCTTTACTCCAACCCTCGCACCCTCACATTGAGGAATTAACACAGAAATTGCGTCGCTATGATATACTATGGGTTCTATGACTTCTCCTTCTAAATCGAATCACGTTTCTATGGAAACGACAGGATTTAGTTTTGGTATACGTGTATCTCCTCTACGATGCACTATTCGTTCTTTACTCCAACCCTCGCACCCTCACATTGAGGAATTAACACAGAAATTGCGTCGCTATGATATACTATGGGTTCTATGACTTCTCCTTCTAAATCGAATCACGTTTCTATGGAAGCGACAGGATTTAGTTTTGGTATACGTGTATCTCCTCTGCGATGCACTATTCGTTCTTTACTCCAACCCTCGCACCCTCACATTGAGGAATTAACACAGAAATTGCGTCGCTATGATATACTATGGGTTCTATGACTTCTCCTTCTGAATCGAATCACGTTTCTATGGAAACGACAGGATTTAGTTTTGGTATACGTGTATCTCCGCTACGATGCACTATTCGTTCTTTACTCCATTCCTCGCACCCTCACGCTGAGGAATTAACACAGAAATTGCGTCACTATGATATACTATGGGTTCTATGACTTCTCCTTCTAAATCGAATCACGTTTCTATGGAAACGACAGGATTTAGTTTTGGTATACGTGTATCTCCTCTATGATGCACTATTCGTTCTTTACTCCAACCCTCGCACCCTCACATTGAGGAATTAACACAGAAATTGCGTCGCTATGATATACTATGGGTTCTATGACTCATCCTTCTAAATCGAATCACGTTTCTATGGAAACGACAGGATTTAGTTGTGGTATACGTGTATCCCCGCTACGATGCACTATTCGTTCCTTACTCCAACCCTCGCACCCTCACATTGAGGAATTAACACAGAAATTGCGTCGCTATGAAATACTATGGGTTCTATGACTTCTCCTTCTAAATCGAATCACGTTTCTATGGAAACGACAGGATTTAGTTTTGGTATACGTGTATCTCCTCTACGATGCACTATTCGTTCTTTACTCCAACCCTCGCACCCTCACATTGAGGAATTAACACAGAAATTGCGACGCTATGATATACCATGGGTTCTATGACTTCTCCTTCTAAATCGAATCACGTTTCTATGGAAACGACAGGATTTAGTTTTGGTATACGTGTATCTCCTCTACGATGCACTATTCGTTCTTTACTCCAACCCTCGCACCCTCACATTGAGGAATTAACACAGAAATTGCGTCGCTATGATATACTATGTGTTCTATGACTTCTCCTTCTAAATCGAATCACGTTTCAATGGAAACGACAGGATTTAGTTGTGGTATACGTGTATCTCCTCTTCGATGCACTATTCGTTCTTTACTCCAACCCTCGCACCCTCACATTGAGGAATTAACACAGAAATTGCGTCGCTATGATATACTATGGGTTCTATGACTTCTCCTTCTAAATCGAATCACGTTTCTATGGAAACGACAGGATTTAGTTTTGGTATACGTGTATCTCCTCTACGATGCACTATTCGTTCTTTACTCCAACCCTCGCACCCTCACATTGAGGAATTAACACAGAAATTGCGTCGCTATGATATACTATGGGTTCTATGACTTCTCCTTCTAAATCGAATCACGTTTCTATGGAAACGACAGGATTTAGTTTTGGTATACGTGTATCTCCTCTACGATGCACTATTCGTTCTTTACTCCAACCCTCGCACCCTCACATTGAGGAATTAACACAGAAATTGCGTCGCTATGAAATACTATGGGTTCTATGTCTTCTCCTTCTAAATCGAATCACGTTTCTATGGAAGCGACAGGATTTAGTTTTGGTATACGTGTATCTCCTCTACGATGCACTATTCGTTCTTTACTCCAACCCTCGCACCCTCACATTCAGGAATTAACACAGAATTTGCGTCGCTATGATATTCTATGGGTTCTATGACTTCTCCTTCTGAATCGAATCACGTTTCTATGGAAATGACAGGATTTAGTTTTGGTATACGTGTATCTCCGCTACGATGCACTATTCGTTCTTTACTCCAAACCTCGCACCCTCACACTCAGGAATTAACACAGAAATTGCGTCGCTATGATATACTATGGGTTCTATGACTTCTCCTTCTAAATCGAATCACGTTTGTATGGAAACGACAGGATTTAGTTTTGGTATACGTGTATCTCCTCTACGATGCACTATTCGTTCTTTACTCCAACCCTCGCACCCTCACATTGAGGAATTAACACAGAAATTGCGTCGCTATGATATACTATGGGTTCTATGACTCATCCTTCTAAATCGAATCACGTTTCTATGGAAACGACAGGATTTAGTTGTGGTATACGTGTATCCCCGCTACGATGCACTATTCGTTCCTTACTCCAACCCTCGCACCCTCACATTGAGGAATTAACACAGAAATTGCGTCGCTATGAAATACTATGGGTTCTATGACTTCTCCTTCTAAATCGAATCACGTTTCTATGGAAACGACAGGAGTTAGTTTTGGTATACGTGTATCTCCTCTACGATGCACTATTCGTTCTTTACTTCAACTCTCGCACCCTCACATTGAGGAATTAACACAGAAATTGCGTCGCTATGATATACTATGGGTTCTATGACCTCTCCTTCTAAATCGAATCACGTTTCTATGGAAACGACAGGTTTTAGTTTTGTTATACGTGTATCTCCTCTACGATGCACTATTCGTTCTTTACTCCAACCCTCGCAACCTCACATTGAGGAATTAACACAGAAATTGCGTCGCTATGATATACTATGGGTTCTATGACTTCTCCTTCTAAATCGAATCACGTTTCTATGGAAACGACAGGATTTAGTTTTGGTATACGTGTATCTCCTCTACGATGCACTATTCGTTCTTTACTCCAACCCTCGCACCCTCACATTGCGGAATTAACACAGAAATTGCGTCGCTATGAAATACTATGGGTTCTATGACTTCTCCTTCTAAATCGAATCACGTTTCTATGGAAACGACAGGATTTAGTTTTGGTATACGTGTATCTCCTCTACGATGCACTATTCGTTCTTTACTCCAACCCTCGCACCCTCACATTGAGGAATTAACACAGAAATTGCGTCGCTATGAAATACTATGGGTTCTATGTCTTCTCCTTCTAAATCGAATCACGTTTCTATGGAAACGACAGGATTTAGTTTTGGTATACGTGTATCTCCTCTACGATGCACTATTCGTTCTTTACTCCAACCCTCGCACCCTCACATTGAGGAATTAACACAGAAATTGCGTCGCTATGATATACTATGGGTTCTATGACTTCTCCTTCTAAATCGAATCACGTTTCTATGGAAACGACAGGATTTAGTTTTGGTATACGTGTATCTCCTCTACGATGCACTATTCGTTCTTTACTCCAACCCTCGCACCCTCACATTGAGGAATTAACACAGAAATTGCGTCGCTATGATATACTATGGGTTCTATGACTTCTCCTTCTAAATCGAATCACGTTTCTATGGAAACGACAGGATTTAGTTTTGGTATACGTGTATCTCCTCTATGATGCACTATTCGTTCTTTACTCCAACCCTCGCACCTTCACATTGAGGAATTAACACAGAAATTGCGCCGCTATGATATACTATTGGTTCTATGACTTCTCCTTCTAAATCGAATCACGTTTCTAAGGAAGCGACAGGATTTAGTTTTGGTATACGTGTATCTCCTCTACGATGCATTATTCGTTCTTTACTCCAACCCTCGCACCCTCACATTGCGAATTAACACAGATATTGCGTCGCTATGATATACTATGGGTTCTATGACTTCTCCTTCTAAATCGAATCACGTTTCTATGGAAACGACAGGATTTAGTTTTGGTATACGTGTATCTCCTCTACGATGCACTATTCGTTCTTTACTCCAACCCTCGCACCCTCACATTGAGGAATTAACACAGAAATTGCGTCGCTATGATATACTATGGGTTCTATGACTTCTCCTTCTAAATCGAATCACGTTTCAATGGAAACGACAGGATTTAGTTTTGGTATACGTGTATCTCCTCTACGATGCACTATTCGTTCTTTACTCCAACCCTCGCACCCTCACATTGAGGAATTAACACAGAAATTGCGTCGCTATGATATACTATGGGTTCTATGACATCTCCTTCTAAATCGAATCACGTTTCTATGGAAGCGACAGGATTTAGTTTTGGTATACGTGTATCTCCTCTACGATGCACTATTCGTTCTTTACTCCAACCCTCGCACCCTCACATTGAGGAATTAACACAGAAATTGCGTCGCTATGATATACTATGGGTTCTATGACTTCTCCTTCTGAATCGAATCACGTTTCTATGGAAACGACAGGATTTACTTTTGGTATACGTGTATCTCCGCTACGATGCACTATTCGTTCTTTACTCCAACCCTCGCACCCTCACACTGAGGAATTAACATAGAAATTGCGTCGCTATGATATACTATGGGTTCTATGACTTCTCCTTCTAAATCGAATCACGTTTCTATGGAAACGACAGGATTTAGTTTTGGTATACGTGTATCTCCTCTACGATGCACTATTCGTTCGTTACTCCAACCCTCGCACCCTCACATTGAGGAATTAACACAGAAATTGCGTCGCTATGATATACTATGGGTTCTATGACTCATCCTTCTAAATCGAATCACGTTTCTATGGAAACGACAGGATTTAGTTGTGGTATACGTGTATTCCCGCTACGATGCACTATTCGTTCCTTACTCCAACCCTCGCACCCTCACATTGAGGAATTAACACAGAAATTGCGTCGCTATGAAATACTATGTGTTCTATGACTTCTCCTTCTAAATCGAATCACGTTTCTATGGAAACGACAGGATTTAGTTTTGGTATACGTGTATCTCCTCTACGATGCACTATTCGTTCTTTACTCCAACCCTCGCACCCTCACATTGAGGAATTAACACAGAAATTGCGTCGCTATGATATACCATGGGTTCTATGACTTCTCCTTCTAAATCGAATCACGTTTCTATGGAAACGACAGGATTTAGTTTTGGTATACGTGTATCTCCTCTACGATGCACTATTCGTTCTTTACTCCAACCCTCGCACCCTCACATTGAGGAATTAACACAGAAATTGCGTCGCTATGATATACTATGTGTTCTATGACTTCTCCTTCTAAATCGAATCACGTTTCAATGGAAACGACAGGATTTAGTTGTGGTATACGTGTATCTCCTCTACGATGCACTATTCGTTCTTTACTCCAACCCTCGCACCCTCACATTGAGGAATTAACACAGAAATTGCGTCGCTATGATATACTATGGGTTCTATGACTTCTCCTTCTAAATCGAATCACGTTTCTATGGAAACGACAGGATTTAGTTTTGGTATACGTGTATCTCCTCTACGATGCACTATTCGTTCTTTACTCCAACCCTCGCACCCTCACATTGAGGAATTAACACAGAAATTGCGTCGCTATGATATACTATGGGTTCTATGACTTCTCCTTCTAATTCTTATCATGTTTCTATGGAAGCGACAGGATTTAGTTTTGGTATACGTGTATCTCCTCTACGATGCACCATTCGTTCTTTACTCCAACCCTCGCACCCTCACATTGACTAATTAACACAGAAATTGCGTCGCTATGGTATACTATGGGTTCTATGAGTTCTCCTTCTAAATCAAATCACGTTTCTATGGAAACGACAGGATTTAGTTTTGGTATACGTGTATCTCCTCTACGATGCACTATTCGTTCTTTACTCCAACCCTCGCACCCTCACATTGAGGAATTAACACAGAAATTGCGTCGCTATGATATACTATGGGTTCTATGACTTCTCCTTCTAAATCGAATCACGTTTCTATGGAAACGACAGGATTTAGTTTTGGTATACGTGTATCTCCTCTACGATGCACTATTCGTTCTTTACTCCAACCCTCGCACCCTCACATTGAGGAATTTACACAGAAATTGCGTCGCTATGATATACTATGGGTTCTATGACTTCTCCTTCTAAATCGAATCACGTTTCTATGGAAACGACAGGATTTAATTTTGGTATACGTGTATCTCCTCTACGATGCACTATTCGTTCTTTACTCCAACCCTCGCACCCTCACATTGAGGAATTAACACAGAAATTCGATCGCTATGAAATACTATGGGTTCTATGACTTCTCCTGCTGAATCGAGTCTCGTTTCTATGGAAACGACACAATTTTCTTATGGGATACGAGTATCTCCTTTCCGATGCACTATTCGTTCTTTACTGCAACACTCGCTCGCTCACATTGACGAAATAACGCGGAAATAGTGTCGCTATGAAATACTATGGGCTCTATGATTTCTCCTGCTAAATCGAGTCTCGTTTCTATGGAAGCGACAGGATTTTCTTTTGGGATACGAGTGTCTCCTTTCCGATGCACTATTTGTTCTTTACTGCAACCCTCGCTCCCTCACATTGACGAATTAACACAGAAATTGCGTCGCTATGAAATACTAAGGGTTCTATGAATTCTCCATCTAAATCGAGTAACGATTCTGTGGATATGACAGGATGTAGTTTTGGGATACGAGTAACTCCTTTCCAATGCACTGTTCGCCCATTTCTGCAACCCTCGCTCGCTCACTTTGACGAATAACACCGAAATTGCGTCACTATGAAATACTATGGGTTCTATGACTTCGCCTACTGAATCGAGTAACGTTTCTGTGGAAACGACAGGATTTACTTTTGGGATTCGAGTATCTTTGTTCCGATGCACAATTCCTCCTTTACTGCTTCCCTCGCTCCCTCACATTGACGAATTAACACAGAAATTGCGTTGCTATGAATTACTGTGTGTTCTATGACTTCTTCTTCTAAATCGAGTAACGTTTCTATGGAAACGACAGGATTTCTTTTGGGATACGACTATCTCTTTGCGATGCATTATTCCTCCTTTGCTGCATCCCTCGCTCCTTCACATTGACGAATTAACACTGAAATTGCATCGCTATAAAGTACTATCGTTTCTACGACTACCGCTTCTAAATCGAGTAACGTTTCTTGTGAAACGACAGCATTTTTATTTGGTATTCGTCTATCTCCTTTCCGATGCACTACTTCATCTTTACTGCATCCCTCGCTCCATCACATTGAGGAATTAACACATAAATTGCGTCACTATGAAGTACTAATGATTATATGACATCTCCTTCTGAGTCAAGTCTCGTTTCATTGGAAACGACAGGATTTTCTTTTGGGATACGAGTATCTCCTTTCCGATCTACTGTTCCTCCTTTACTGCAACCCTCGCCCCTCACATTGACGAATTAACACAGAAATTCGATCGCTATGAAATACTATGGGTTCTATGACTTCTCCTGCTGAATCGAGTCTCGTTTCTATGGAAACGACACAATTTTCTTATGGGATACGAGTATCTCCTTTCCGATGCACTATTCATTCTTTACTGCAACCCTCGCTCCCTCACATTGACGAATTATCACAGAAACTGCATCGCTATGAAATACTATGGATTTTTATGAGTTGTCCTGCTAAATCGTGTCTCGTTTCTACGGAATCGACAGGATTTTCTTTTGGGATACGAGTATCTCCTTTCCGATGCACTATTCGTTCTTTACTCCAACCCTCGCTCCCTCACATTGACAAATTAACACAGAAATTGCGTCGCTATGAAATACTAAGGGATTCTATGACTTCTCCTCCTAAATCGTGTAACGTCTCTATGGAAAAGTCAGGATTTAGTTTTGGGATACGAGTATCTCCTTTCCGATGCACTGTTCCTTCTTTACTGCATCCCTCGCTCCCTCACATTGACGAATTAACATAGATATTGTGTCACAATGAATACTATGGGTTCTATGGCTTCTCCTTCTAAATCAAGTAACGTATCTATGGAAACGGAAGGATTTAGTTTTGGGATACGAGTATCTGCTTTCCGATGCACTATTCGTTCTTTAGAGCAA
Organism: Schistocerca piceifrons; assembly: GCF_021461385.2. NCBI lineage: Eukaryota > Metazoa > Arthropoda > Insecta > Orthoptera > Acrididae > Schistocerca > Schistocerca piceifrons. The sequence continues at coordinate 7,718,065 of NC_060142.1, forward strand.
GCCTCGCTCCCTCACATTGACGAATTTACACAGAAATTGCGTCGCTCTGAAATACTATGTGTTCTGTGAGTTCTCCTGCTAAATCGTGTCTCGTTTCTATGGCAACGACAGGATTTCCTTTTGGGATACGAGATTCTCCTTTCCGATGCACTATTCATTCTTTACTGCAACCCTCGCTCCCTCACATTGACGAATTAACACAGAAACTGCATCGCTATGAAATAGTATGTGTTCTATGAATTCTCCTTCTAAAAAGAGTAACGTTTCTATGGAAACGAAAGGATTTAGGTTTGGGATACGAGTATCTCCTTTCCGATGCACTGTTCCTTCTTTACTGCATCCCTCGCTTCCTCACATTGACGAATTAACACAGAAATTGCGTCGCTATGAGATACTATGGATTTTTATGAGTAGTCCTGCTATATCGTGTCTCGTATCTATGGAATCGACAGGATTTTCTTTTGGGATACGAGTTTCTCCTTTCCGATGCACTATTCGTTCTTTACTGCAACCCTCGCTCCCTCACATTGACGAATTAACACAGAAATTGCGTCGCTATGAAATACTAAGGGGTTCTATGACTTCTCCTTCTAAATCGTGTAACGTTTCTATGGAAAAGACAGGATTTAGTTTTGGGATACGAGTATCTCCTTTCCGATGCACTGTTCCTACTTTACTGCATCCCTCGCTCCCTCACATTGACGAATTAACATAGATATTGCGTCGCTATGAAATACTATGGTTTCTATGACTACTCCTTCTAAATCGAGTAACGTTTCCATGGGAACGACAGGATTTAGTTTTGGGATACAAGTATCGCTTTTCCGATGCACTATTCGTTCTTTACTGCAACACTCGCTCGCTCACATTGACGAAATAACACGGAAATAGCGTCGCTTTGAAATACTAAGGGTTCTATGAATTCTCCTCCTAAATCGAGTAACGATTCTGTGGATATGACAGGATGTAGTTTTGGGATACGAATAACTCCTTTCCAATGCACTGTTGGCCCCTCTCTGCAACCCTCGCTCGCTCACTTTGACGAATAACACAGAAATTGCGTCACTATGAAATACTATGTGTTCTATGACTTCGCTACTAAATCGAGTAACGTTTCTATGAAAACGACAGGATTAAGTTTTGCGATACGAGTATCTGCTTTCCTATGTACTATTCGTTCTTTACTGCAAACCTCTCTTCCTCACATTGACGAATTAACACAGAAATTGCGTCGCTATGAAATACTACGGTTTTTTATGACTTGTCCTGCTAAATCGAGTCTCGTTTCTGTGGAAACGACAGGATTTACTTTTGGGATACGAGTATCTCTTTTCCTATGCACTATTCCTTCTTTACTGCCACCCTTGCTCCCTCACATTGACGAATTAACACAGAATTTGCGTCGCTATGAAATACTATGTGTTCTATGACTTCTCCTGTTAATTCGGGTCTCGTTTCTATGGAAACGACAGGATTTTCTTTTGGGATACAAGTATCTCCATTCCGATGCACTATTCGTTCATTACTGTCACCCTCGCTCCCTCACATTGACGAATTAACACAGAAATTGCGTCGCTATGAAATACTATGGGCTCTATGACTTCTCCAGCTAAATCGAGCTTCGTTTCTAATGAAGCGACAGGATTTTCTTTAGGGATACGAGTATCTCCATTCCGATGCACTATTCGTGCTTTACTGCGACCCTCGCTCACGCACATTGACGAATTAACACAGAAATTGCGTCAGTATGGAATACTATGGGTTCTATGACTTCTCCTACTAAATCGAGTAACGTTTCAATGGAAACAACAGGATTTTCTTTTGGGTTACGAGGATTTCCTTTCCGATGCACTATTCGTTCTTTACTGCAACCCTCGCTCCCTCACATTGTCGAATTAACACAGATATTGCGTCGCTATGAAATACTATGTGTTCTATGAACTCTCCTTCTAAAAAGAGGAACGTTACTATGGAAACGTCAAGATTTAGGTTTGGCATACGAGTATCTCCTTTCCGATGCACTGTTCCTTCTTTACTGCATCCCTCGCTTCCTCACATTGACGAATTAACACAGAATTTGCGTCGCATTGAAATACTATGAGTTCTATGACTTCTCCTGCTAAATCGAGTCTCGTTTCTATGGAAGCGACAGGATTTTTTTTGGGATGCGAGTATCTCCTTTCCGATGCACTATTCGTTTTTTACTGTAACCCTCGCTCCCTGATATTGACGAATTAACACAGAAATTGCGTCGCTATGAAATACCATGGGTTCTATGACTTCTCTTTCTGAATCGAGTAACGTTTCTATGGAAACGACAGGATTTCCTTTTGGAATACGAGTAACTCCTTTCCGATGCACTATTCGTTCTTTACTGCAACTCTCGCTCCCCACATTGACGAATTAACACAGAAATAGTGTCGCTATTAAATACTATGGGTTCTATGACATCTCCTTCTAAATCGAGTCTCGTTTCTATAGAAACGACAGGATTTAGTTTTGAGATACGCGTAACTCCTTTCCGATGCACTATTCGTTCATTACTGCATCCCTCGCTCTCTCACATTGACGAATTAACACAGATATTGCGTCGCTATGAAATACTATGTGTTCTATGAACTCTCCTTCTAAAAAGAGGAACGTTACTATGGAAACGTCAAGATTTAGGTTTGGGATACGGGTATCTCCTTTCCGATGCACTGTTCCTTCTTTACTGCATCCCTCGCTTCCTCACATTGACGAATTAACACAGAATTTGCGTTGCATTGAAATACTATGAGTTCTATGACTTCTCCTGGTAATCGAGTAACGTTTCAATGGAAACGACAGGATTTTCTTGTGGGATACGGGTATCTCGTTTCCGATGCCCTATTCGTTCTTTACAGCAACATTCGCTTCCTCACACTGACGAATTAACACAAAAATTGCGTTTCTATGAAATACTATGGGTTCTATGACTTCTCCTGCTAAATCGAGTCTCGTTTCTATGGAAACAACAGGCTTTTCTTTTGGGATACGAGTGTCTCCTTTCCGATGCACTATTTGTTCTTTACTGCAACCCTCGCTGCCTCACATTGACATATTAACACAGAAATTGCGTCGCTATGAATAACTATGTGGTCTATGACTTCTTCTTCTAAAGCGAGTAACGTTTCTATGGAAATGACACGTTTTCCTTTGGGATACGACTATCTCCTTTGCGACGCATTATTCCTTCTTTACTGCATCCCTCTCTCCTTCACATTAACGAATTAACACAGAAACTGTGTCGCTATAAAATACTATGGGTTCTATAACTTCTCCTTCTAAATCGAGTAACGTTTCTATGGAAACGACAGGATTATCGTTTGGGATAGGAGTATGTACTTTCCGATGCACTATTCCTTCTCTAGTACATACCTCGCCCCTTCACATTGACGAATTAACACAGAAATTTCGTCGCTATGAAATACTATGGTTTATATGGCTTCTCCTTCTACATCGAGTAATGTTTCTATGAAAAAGACAGGATTTTCCTTTGGGATACGAGTATCTCCTTTCCGATGCACTATTCCTTCTATACTGCATCCTTAGCTTCCTCACATTGACGAATTAACACAGAAATTGTGTCGCAACGAAATACTGTGGGCTCCATGACTTCTCCTTCTAACTCGAGTAACGTTCTTATGGAAACGACAGGATTATCTTTCGGGATACGAATTTCTCCTTTCCGATGCACTATTTGTTCTTTACTGCAACCCTCGCTCCCTCACATTGACGAATTAACAAAGTAATTGCGTCGCTATGAAATACTAAGGGTTCTATGAATTCTCCTTCTAAACAGAGTAACGTTTCTATGGAAACGACAGGATTTATGTTTGGGATACGAGTATCTCCTTTCCGATGCACTGTTCCTTCTTTACTGCATCCCTCGCTCCCTCACATTGACGAATTAACATAGATATTGCGTCGCTATGAAATACTATGGGTTCTATGACTACTCCTTCTAAATCGAGTAACGTTTCAATGGGAACGACAGGATTTAGTTTTGGGATACAAGTATCGCCTTTCCGATGCACTATTCGTTCTTTACTGCAACACTCGCTCGCTCACATTGACGAAATAACACGGAAATAGTGTCGCTATGAAATACTGTGGGCTCTATGATTTCTCCTGCTAAATCGAGTCTCGTTTCTATGGAAACGACAGGATTTTCTTTTGGGATACGAGTGTCTCCTTTCCGATGCACTATTTGTTCTTTACTGCAACCCTCGCTCCCTCACATTGACGAATTAACAAAGAAATTGCGTCCCTATGAAATACTAAGGGTTCTATGAATTCTCCTTCTAAATCGAGTAACGATTCTGTGGTTATGACAGGATGTAGTTTTGGGATACGAGTAACTCCTTTCCAATCCACTGTTCGCCCCTTTCTGCAACCCTCGCTCGCTCACTTTGACGAATAACACAGAAATTGCGTCACTACGAAATACTATGTGTTCTATGACTTCGCCTACTGAATCGAGTAACGTTTCTATGCAAACGACAGGATTAAGTTTTGCGATACGAGTATCTGCTTTCCTATGTACTATTCGTTCATTACTGCAAACCTCTCTTCCTCACATTGACGAATTAACACAGAAATTGCGTCGCTATGAAATACTATGGTATTTTGTGACTTGTCCTGCTAAATCGAGTCTCGTTTCTATGGAAACGACAGGATTTTCTTTTGGGATACAAGTATCTCCATTCCGATGCACTATTCGTTCATTACTGTCACCCTTGCTCC